>NW_026594362.1:0-1065 GCF_907164565.1 Psammomys obesus | reverse complement strand
GAAATCATGAAATTTGCAGGCAAGTGGTGGGATCTAGAAAAGATCATTCTGAGTGAAGTATCCCAGAAGGAGAAAGACAAACTTGGTATATACTCGCTTATATCGACCTACAAGACATGATAAACATAATGAAATCTACACACCTAAAAAAGATAATCAAGAAAGTGGACACAGGCGAAGGTGATTAATCCTCATTTAGAAAGACAAATGGGATGTGCATTGAACTTATGACAGGAGTCTATCACAAAAGGCATCTGAAAGACTCTACCTAGCAGTGTTTCAAAGCAGACACTAAGACTCATAACCAAACCCTCGGCAGAGTGCAGGGAATCATATGAAAGAAGGGAAGTTAGTATGATATGGAAAGGATAGGAGCTCTACAAGGACCAAATATATCTGGGCACAGGGTCTTTTCTGAGACTGACACTCAACCAAGGACCATCTATGGATATAACCTAGAACTTCTGCTCGGATGTGGCCTGTGGTAGCTCAGTAACCAAGTAGTTTTCCAAAGTAAGGGGAACACGGACTATTTCTAATAGGATCTCAAGGGCAGGCTGTTTGACCCCCACCCCAGGGGAGGAGCAGTCTGTTAGGCCACAGAGGAGGACTTTGCAGCCAGCCCTGAAGATACCTGATAAAACAGGGTCAGATGAAAGGGGAGGAGGTCCTCCCCTATCAGGGGACTTGGAAAGGGGCAGGGAGGAGACCAGGGAGGGAGTGTGGGGTTGGGGAGGGAATGAGGGAGCGGGATACAGCTGGGACACAGAGTTAACAAAATGTAACTAAAAAGAAAAATAAAATAAAATAAAATTAAAAAAAAAAAAAAGAAAATCATAGAAGAAAATTTTCCCAACTTAAAGAAAGAGATGTCCATAAATATACAAGAGGCCTACAGAACACCAAATAGACTAGACCAGAAAAGAAACACATCACGTCACATCAGTGTCAAAACACTAAATCTACAGAACAAAGAAAAGATATTAAAAGCAACAAGGGAAAAAGGCCAAGTAACATTTGAAGGTAGACCTATCAGAATCACACCAGACTTCTCATCAGAAACTA
>NW_026594361.1:0-3935 GCF_907164565.1 Psammomys obesus | reverse complement strand
TGAAGGTAGACCTATCAGAATCACACCAGACTTCTCATCAGAAACTATGAAAGCCAGAAGGGCCTGGGCAAGCATCATGGAGACTCTAAGAGATCACAAATGTCAACCCAGACTACTATACCCTGCAAAGCTTTCAATCAACATAGATGGAGAAAACAAAATATTCCATGACAAAACTAAATTTACGCAATATCTATACAGCAAACCAACCCTACAGAAGATACTAGAAGGAAAACTCCAATCCAACGAAAACGAATTCACCCAAGAAAACAGGGCATACAGATAATGTCCCAACAAAAATGAAAAGAAAACAAGCAATGAAACAAGGTAAGATCATCGACTCCATTACACAAGGAACTAACATGCATTGGTCAATATTATCTATCAATATTAATGGACTCAACTCACCAATAAAAAGACACAGGCTAACAGAATGGTTACGGAAACAGGACCCAACATTCTGTTGCATCCAAGAAACACACCTATGCAACAAAGATAAACACTACCTCAGAGTAAAGGGCTGGAAAAATGTTTTTCAAGCAAATGGTTCCAGAAAACAAGCTGGAGTAGCCATCCTAATATCTAATAAAATAGACTTTCATCCAAAGTTAATCAAAAAAGATAAGGAGGGCCACTATATTCTCATCAAAGGAAAAATCCACCAAGAGGGCATCACAATTTTGAATATCTATGCCCCAAATACAAGAGCACCTACATTCGTAAATGAAACAATATTAAAGCTTAAATCATACATTGATTCTAATACCTTAATAGTGGGAGACTTCAACACCCCACTCTCATCAAGGGACAGATCAACCAGACACCAAATAGGGAAATGAAAGCACTCACAGAATCCCTAAATCAAATGGACCTAATAGATGTCTACAGATCTTTTCACCCAAACTCAAAAGAGTACACCTTCTTTTCAGCACCGCATGGAACCTTCTCCAAAATAGACCATATAGTTGGTCACAAAGCAAGCCTCAACAGATACAAAAGGATTGAAATAATCCCTTGTATACTATCTGACCACCATGGACTAAAGCTGGACATCAACAACAACAGAAACAACAAAAAGCCGACACGCACATGGAAACTGAACAACTTACTACTCAATGACAGCTGGGTCAAGGAAGAAATAAAGAAAGAAATTAAAGACTTTCTAGAATTCAATGAAAATGAAGGCACAACATACCCAAATTTATGGGACACATTGAAAGCAGTGCTCAGAGGAAAATTTATAGCACTAAGTGCCTACAAGAAGAAATCTGTAACATCACATACAAACAACTTAATGGCCCAACTGAAAAACCTAGGAAAAAAAGAAGCAGATATACCCAAGAGGAGCAGACGGCTGGAAATAATCAAACTAAGGGCAGAAATCAATCAATCAATTAGAAACAAATAAAACTATTCAAAGAATCAATGAAACAAAAAGCTGGTTCTTTGAGAAAATCAACAAGATAGACAAACCCTTAGCCAAACTAACTAAAAAGCAGAGAGAAACCATACAAATCAGCAAAATCAGAAAGGAAAATGGGGACATAACTACAGACACTGAGGAAATCCAAACGATTATTAGGTCATACTACAAAAGCCTATATGGCACAAAATTTGAAAATCTAAATGAAATGGATAACTTTCTTGACAGATTCCATCTACCAAAATTAAGTCAAGATCAGGTAGAAAGACTGAATAGTCCTATATCTCCCAAGGAAATTGAAGCAGTCATTAACAGTCTCCCCTCCAAAAAAAGCCCTGGACCAGATGGCTTCAGCGCAGAATTCTACAAGACCTTCAAAGAAGTACTAACACCAATTCTCCACAAACTATTCCATAAAATAGAAACAGAAGGAACACTACCAAACTCATTCTATGAAGCCACAGTCACTTTGATACCTAAACCACACAAAGATCCAACAAAAAAAGAGAACTTCAGACCTATCTCTCTTATGAACATTGATGCAAAAATACTCAATAAAATACTTGCAAACCGAATCGAAGAACACATCAAAGATATCATCCACCATGACCAAGTAGGCTTCATCCCAGGAATGCAAGGGTGGTTCAACATACGGAAATCCATCAATGTAATCCACCACATAAACAAAATGAAGGAGAAAAACCACATGATCATCTCCTTAGATGCTGAAAAAGCATTTGACAAAGTCCAGCACCCATTTATGTTTAAAGTCTTGGAGAGATCAGGGATACAAGGCACATACCTAAAGATAGTAAAGGCAATATACAGCAAGCCTATAGCCAACATCAAACTCAATGGAGAGAAACTTAAATCAATCCCACTGAAATCAGGGATAAGACAAGGCTGCCCACTCTCTCCATATCTCTTTAACATTGTACTTGAAGTCCTAGCCAGAGCAATAAGACAACTAAAGGAGATCAAGGGGATACAAATTGGAAAGGAAGAGGTCAAAGTGTCACTATTTGCAGATGATATGATAGTATACATGAGCGACCCCAAAGATTCAACCAGAGAACTTCTTCAGCTGATAAACACCTTCAGCAAAGTGGCAGGATACAAAATCAACTCAAAAAAATCAGAGGCCCTCTTGTATACCAAAGACAAAAAGGCTGAGAAAGAAATTAGGGAAACAACACCCTTCACAATAGCCACTAACAACATAAAGTACCTTGGTGTGACTCTAACCAAGCAAGTGAAAGACCTATTTGAGAAAAACTTCAAGTCTTTGAAGAAAGAAATTGAAGAAGATCTCAGAAGATGGAAAGATCTCCCGTGCTCATGGATTGGTAGGATTAACATTGTGAAAATGGCCATCCTGCCAAAAGCAATCTACAGATTCAATGCAATTCCCATCAAAATACCAACTCAATTCTTTACAGACCTTGAAAAAAAGATTCTCAGCTTCATATGGAGAAACAAAAAACCCAGAATCTCCAAAACGATCCTGTACAACAACAGATCATCTGGAGGTATCTCCATTCCCGATCTCAAGCTGTACTACAGGGCAACAGTAATAAAAACTGCATGGTATTGGCATAGAAACAGAAAGGAGGATCAATGGAATCGCATAGAAGACCCAGAAATAAACCCACACACCTATGAATTCTCAATATTTGACAAAGAAGCCAAATCCATTCAATGGAAAAAAGACAGCATCTTCAACAAATGGTGCTGGACCAACTGGATGTCTACATGCAGAAAAATGAAAATAGATCCATATCTATCACCCTGCACAAAACTAAAGTCCAAGTGGATCAAGGACCTCAACATAAAACCAGATACTCTAAATCAGCTGGAAAAAAAAGTGGGAAACAGCCTAGAATTCATTGGCACAGGAGACAACTTCCTGAACAGAACACCAACAGCACAGGCTCTAAGAGCAACAATCAATAAATGGGACCTCATGAAACTGAAAAGCTTCTGTAAAGCAAAAGACACTGTCATCAAAACAAATAGACAGCCTACAGATTGGGAAAGAATCTTCACCAACCCTTTATCTGACAGAGGGCTAATATCAAGTATATATAAAGAACTAAAGAAGCAGAAAAGCAACAAACCAAGTAATCTACTTAAAAAATGGGGAACAGAGCTAAACAGAGAATTCTCGAAAGAGGAACATCGAATGGCAGAGAAACACTTAAAGAAATGCTCAACCTCATTAGCCATTAGGGAAATGCAAATCAAAACGACCCTGAGATTTCACCTTACACCCATCAGAATGGCCAAGATGAAAAACTCAAGTGATAGCACATGCTGGAGAGGTTGTGGAGAAAAGGGAACCCTCCTCCATTGCTGGTGGGAATGTAAACTGGTTCAACCACTTTGGAAGTCAATCTGGCGCTTTCTCAAACAACTAGGAGTAGTGCTACCTCAAGACCCAGCTATACCACTCCTAGGTATATACCCAAAATTTGCTCAAGTACACAACAAGGACATTTGTTCAACCATGTTC
>NW_026594360.1:0-1232 GCF_907164565.1 Psammomys obesus | reverse complement strand
GGCCACATCCGAGCAGAAGTTCTAGGTTATATCCATAGATGGTCCTTGGTTGAGTGTCAGTCTCAGAAAAGACCCTGTGCCCAGATATATTTGGTCCTTGTGGAGCTCCTATCCTTTCCATATCATACTAACTTCCCTTCTTTCATATGATTCCCTGCACTCTGCCGAGGGTTTGGTTATGAGTCTTAGTGTCTGCTTTGAAACACTGCTAGGTAGAGTCTTTCAGATGCCTTTTGTGGTAGACTCCTGTCATAAGTTCAATGCACATCCCGTTTGTCTTTCTAAATGAGGATTAATCACCTTCGCCTGTGTCCACTTTCTTGATTATCTTCTTTAGGTGTGTAGATTTCATTATGTTTATCATGTCTTGTAGGTCTATATAAGCGAGTATATACCAAGTTTGTCTTTCTCCTTCTGGGATACTTCACTCAGAATGATCTTTTCTAGATCCCACCACTTGCCTGCAAATTTCATGATTTCTTCCTTTTTGATTGCTGAGTAGTATTCCATTGTGTAAAAATACCACAGTTTCTGTATCCATTCCTCCGTTGATGGACATCTGGGTTGTTTCCAAGTTCTGGCTATTACAAATAAAGCTGCTATGAACATGGTTGAACAAATGTCCTTGTTGTGTACTTGAGCAAATTTTGGGTATATACCTAGGAGTGGTATAGCTGGGTCTTGAGGTAGCACTACTCCTAGTTGTCTGAGAAAGCGCCAAATTGACTTCCAAAGTGGTTGAACCAGTTTACATTCCCACCAGCAATGGAGGAGGGTTCCCTTTTCTCCACAACCTCTCCAGCATGTGCTATCACTTGAGTTTTTCATCTTGGCCATTCTGATGGGTGTAAGGTGAAATCTCAGGGTCGTTTTGATTTGCGTTTCCCTAATGGCTAATGAGGTTGAGCATTTCTTTAAGTGTTTCTCTGCCATTCGATGTTCCTCTTTCGAGAATTCTCTGTTTAGCTCTGTTCCCCATTTTTTAAGTGGATTACTTGGTTTGTTGCTTTTCTGCTTCTTTAGTTCTTTATATATACTGGATATTAGCCCTCTGTCAGATAAAGGGTTGGTGAAGATTCTTTCCCAATCTGTAGGCTGTCTATTTGTTTTGTTGACAGTGTCTTTTGCTTTACAGAAGCTTTTCAGTTTCATGAGGTTCCATTTATTGATTGTTGCTCTTAGAGCCTGTGCTGTTGGTGTTCTGTTCAGGAAGTTGTCTCCTGTGCCAATGA
>NW_026594359.1:0-4501 GCF_907164565.1 Psammomys obesus | reverse complement strand
CTGTGCTGTTGGTGTTCTGTTCAGGAAGTTGTCTCCTGTGCCAATGAGTTCTAGGCTGTTTCCCACTTTTTTTTCCAACTGATTTAGAGTATCTGGTGGTTTTCATTACCTCAAATAATTGAGGTAACGTGTCACGCATCCACTGTCTACAACAAGTGGTTCAGACACAGACCCACATACTCAAGGAACTTTCTGAGCTATCCTTTTGATGACAATTAGAATTATGAAAACAAGAATGAAGTCTCTCCTCACCATACTGTTATATAACACATTAAATCAGATCTACCAGAGACTGCTTTGTCAGGAAACAATGTGCTATAGAAAAAAATAATCTCAGTCAATGGAGGAAGATGAATTCTTGGCAATACTTAGATTTAATTGGGAATGAAACCTGTTCTCGCATTTTTCAGCCATCATAGTCATACATTTCTTCAAGCATTTGAATGTTTTAGAGTGGCAACTCGAGGAATCAATAATATGAGAAAATGTGAGTGTAGCCTGTGAAGTAATCACTGAGCTTCATGGAGCTTCTTGGCATTCATTTATGTTGCCTCACTGCAATGAGAAATGTTTCTTCTATTATCCATATGCTAGTATATTATTGTGGTTAAATTCATGGCTGCAAGGATACTCTCATTAAATCTGACCCATTAGGTTGAGAATGGAGCTATTTTGTGCAGCTTTACCAAATAAAATTTGTTAACTGTCTTGTTTATTCTCTCCATCCACTGTACATATTTGGAATGCTGTACAGGATAGCTTCCCACGTGTAGACATCACAGGTAGGGAGAAATGAGCCTGTTGCTCATTTCTTTGTGAAAGGTTGCATAGTTATACAATGACACACCATGTCTGGATGATAAATTGGAGGTTTCAATTGGGTGACAAAGATCAGAGTTTAAATTTCACAGTCTGAC
This sequence comes from Psammomys obesus, assembly GCF_907164565.1. Classification (NCBI taxonomy): domain Eukaryota; kingdom Metazoa; phylum Chordata; class Mammalia; order Rodentia; family Muridae; genus Psammomys; species Psammomys obesus. The sequence goes on along the minus strand of NW_026594359.1, from coordinate 3,584 downwards.
CTATATAAAAGAATTTGTTCAAAGTTCTTTCAATTTCAGTGAGATTACATAAAAGGTTAAAATGAAGACAGAAGTTAATTTCTATGTGACAGAATCCTTCAGGAAAACAGTGCCTCCTATATTGTACTCCACGGGGACTGGAGATAGTCAATGGTGTGAAAGCAATCAGAAGATGAAAGATGAAGTACATCAGAGTCATTGCATTTAAAAAGTTTGCTCTCTGAGAAATACACACAATTGGAAACTGACTACTTAGCCAGTGGTTAAACACAAGAAACCAAAAAACTGAGAGTTTGCTACTGATGTGAAACTTGCCTTTTTGCCTCTGTCCACGTTGTTTCTCAGAACAAACTGTTTACATATTTTCTATAACAAGATATGTACCAGGAGAGAGAAGGGGTACAAAGGAAGGGGAGGAAGAGTGGGATGATGAAGGGAAGAAGGCAAGGAAGAGGGTGGAGAAAGCAGAGAAAGGTTGAGAATCATGCTTTCTGGGACAGTGAATTCCTAACTTCCTCAACAATGAGATGTGTGTGGCCAGAGGAAGAGGGCAAATGAGACTTTCAGGGTAATGTGCTATCTGGGACACTCAGTTGTGTTCGCATTACAAGACTGTGGAGACGTTGCAAAAGCCCCACAAAGAACTCTGTTCTTTATACTGCTGGGCAGGGAGAATATAAATTCCTTTTAAAACACTCCAGACAATTTAGATTTCTCTGCTCTCTGATACAGCATTCCTTTTCCTTCACGCCCTTAACCATGTCAGAAATTCAGGAAGCAAAATGAGAGAATAGAGGACTGTGCTCTTTTCTTCAGTTCTTCACTGACAGTGTTCTGGTGGCATGAAGAAACACCATGGTAACTACTTTCAATCCAATATAAATTTTTCACTCATGTAAATTTATGTTTAAATTTTAATTTTTGGCATTTCCAGGTAAAAGCAGCTGAAAATGTCTAAGAAGTTTAGAAAAACCTAAGATCTGTACACGTTTTTCTACGGCAGAGCTGAAGAGAAGGAATCATCCCTATATGAGAAAATTTGAAGGGACCATGAGAAAAAAAGGAGAAGATTGCATGTAACAGTTCTGTTATTGTGCAAACTTCAACTCTGAATATAACAAAACAAAAACAGCAATCATAACAACAACAACAATAAAACTCCCTTCTTCATGTTGTTGTACATGATAAGACAAAATAAAAACTTCACAAAAATATAGTTGTCTTTCATGATTTTCCCCTTGACCATTCTTTGGTTAAATGTTTAGTGAGTAAAAGCTAGTACTTACTGGCTTCTGTAGAAGTAGGTACGTGTTGGATAAGTATCTAGTTCTTTTAGAAACATCTAAAAATGTTCTAGTTGGCTCTAAAGTTATTCTGGTGAGTGGTGTTGTCATCTTTCCCCGACTTCCTAGCAACCATCATATATGCAGTGCTTAGAAAACTTGGGTGTGTTCTTCATTGCTGTAGGGCTACAAAGGCTTCTGGTTGCCTAGCTCTGGACTCCCGAAGGCAAAGACCAATGATCAAGCTGCTAAATTTTACACACCAATAAACATTAACTTAGATACTTATAAAACTACATGTATACAATGTGATTTAATTATAATCATCCTCCTTCAACTCCCCGCAGCTCCACCCTCCCTTCCCCCTTTACCACACCTTCATGTTCTCTCTCTGACTTCTTTCCTCTTTGCTGGTGTGGATTTGGGAAAAAGGAGAATCATAATTCACTGATGGTGGATGTGAAAACTATTGTAACTAATATGAAAATCAGTGTGAACCTCCCCCAAAAGATAGAGCTAACTCTTGAGTAGATTTCCAATGGACTTCATGTCCTAATACATAAATATCAGAAACGTCTTTTGCAGTTCATTTCATAATAGTCAGACAATGAGTACAAACATCAACCTATTACCCACAATTGGTAAGTCCATAGTGTAAAGGTAGCATATTTACATGATGGAATATTACTCATCTCTAATTACTGCTTTATTCACTGTCTCAAAGAATGAGAGTCAACCTTGTTGTCCATAAATAGATGAATGGATAAGGAAAATTTAGTGTATGCACACACACAGAGACACGCAAACACAGGCACACACGTGCACACACTGTTCAGCTCTAAAAAAAAAAAACTGAAGCTGGAAAAATTACCAGAAGATCAATTCACTTAGAATCTGTATTAAGCAAGGTTACACAATCTCAAAAAGTAATAAATCACATTTCTCTCTCATATGCAGAACCTAACCAATGCTATGTGAATATGTACATAACTATAAATGTGGACACAGTATAACATGAAGAAAACAGAATAATAAAGTTTAAATGTAAGGAAAGAGACTGAACAAAAGTAGTGGATATGAGCTCATACATACTTACATATATATATATATATATCTGTATATATGTGGTATAATTATAATTTTACTTGTTCTAATTCAGTCATGGGTTATTTTATAGTTTGGTGGTTGATAATTATATACACTTACTGTGAAGCTTCAGAGCACCCATTTTAAATGCCAACTTCAACTGTATTAATTATTCATTAACTTACATAGATTTGGGTATGGTTGAGGTTTTATTTGTTTACAAGTTTTATTTTAATGATACCATGAAATTAGCTAATCTTGTTCTAACGACAAAAAAGAAAAAGAAAAACAAATTTCTGAAATCCCCACATAACTGAATGAGAGATATAAACAATCATTCTGAGTAAGGTAACTTAGATCCAGAAAGACAAATGTTCTCCTTCATTTGTGGATGTTATCTTTGAATGTTCAGATATGCATAAGTTTATTTCATCTAGAATTCCAATACAACTCAATAAATAAGTTAGGGACCATGCTGGAGGAATTTTCAAAGGAAGGGTCATGGAACTCAGTAGTATAAGGTGCTAAAGGATCTGGAAGGATTAAATTAGGAAAGGAAATGTGCTGGTGTAGTTGAAGAGATCATATTGGGAGGAATAACCAAAAGGAAGACCTTTGGGAAAAGTCATATGACAACCTACTACTAAATAACTTTCATTATATATAATATATGCACACATTCTATGGATATATGTTTGTATCCTATATATGATATATATGTATATATGATAAGGTATATATATGCACATAATTTTTATATATAGTATTTATACTATACATATATGCATACATATGTATTTTTTTTTTCTATTCTTTTTTTTTTTTATTCTTCTTTTTTTTTTTTATTTTATTTTTCTTTTTAGTTACATTTTGTTAACTCTGTGTCCCAGCTGTATCCCGCTCCCTCATTCCCTCCCCAACCCCACACTCCCTCCCTGGTCTCCTCCCTGCCCCTTTCCAAGTCCCCTGATAGGGGAGGACCTCCTCCCCTTTCATCTGACCCTGTTTTATCAGGTATCTTCAGGGCTGGCTGCAAAGTCCTCCTCTGTGGCCTAACAGACTGCTCCTCCCCTGGGGTGGGGGTCAAACAGCCTGCCCTTGAGATCCTATTAGAAATAGTCCGTGTTCCCCTTACTTTGGAAAACTACTTGGTTACTGAGCTACCACAGGCCACATCCGAGCAGAAGTTCTAGGTTATATCCATAGATGGTCCTT
>NW_026594358.1:0-4224 GCF_907164565.1 Psammomys obesus | reverse complement strand
TTTCTTTCTTTCTTTCTTTCTTTCTTTCTTTCTTTCTTGCTCTTGAGCTCAGACTTTGTATAGCCAACTTGATAACATGCTTCAGCGCAGGGGCCAAAATGGATGTTTTTACTCAGCAGTCTTGAATTCAAATATGAGATTATAATTTAATATATTTCATGCAAAACAAAGAAATGCATGTACTAAATATTAAGAAATGATATTGATTGCCCCTTATATGTTGTGTATTTTTTATTTTCATTTTTTTAATATTACAATTTATTTACTTTGTATCCCAGCTGTAGCCCCCTCCCTGATTCTCTCCCAATCCCATCCTCCCTCCCTCATCTACTCCCATAGCCCTCCCCCAGTCCACTGATAGGGGCTGTCCTCCTCCTTTTCCATCTGACCTTAGCCTATCAAGTCTCATCAGGACTGGCTGCATTGTCTTCCTCTGTGGCCTGGTAAGGCTGCTTCCCATTAGGGGGAGGTGATCAAAGAGCCAGCCACTGAGTTTATGTCAAAGACAGTCCCTATTCCCCTTACCAGGAACCCACTTGAATACAGAGCTGCCATGGGCTACATATGTGCAGGAGTTCTAGGTTATGGTCCTTGGTTGGAGTATCAGTCTCAGAAAAGACCCCTGTGCCCAGATATTTCGGTTCTGTTGCTCTCCTTCTGGAGCTCCAGGTCTTTCTGTCTCCCCCTTCTTTCATAAGATTACCTGCAATCTCCCAAGTTTAGTTATGAGTCTCAGCATCTGCTACAATAACCTGCTGGGTAGAGTTTTTCACAGGCTCTCTGTCCTGTTCCCTGTTTTCTCCCTCTTCAGATACCTATCCCTTTTGCCTTTCTGAATGAGGATTGATCATCTTACCCAGGGTACTCCTTCTTGCTTAGCTTCTTTAAGTGTACAGATTTTTGTAGGGTTATCCTGTATTATGTGTCTAATATCAACTTATGAGTGAGTATATACGATGTGTGTCTTTCTCCTTCTGGGATACCTCACTCAGGATGATCTTTTCTAGATCCCACCATTTGCCTGCAAATTTCAAGATTTCCTTGTTTTTGATTGCTGAGTAGTATTCCATAGTGTAAATGAACCACAATTTCTGTATCCATTCCTCCATTGAGGGGCATCAGGGTTGTCTTTTGTATCCATGTCTTTTATCTTGTACTGAAGATGATCTGTTTGTGAGAGTCTACCTGATGTCACAAGGAATCTTCATATAAAACTTTTCCAGTATTCCTTTGAGGTAGTAACTTTTAATCTTAGAAAGGATACGTAGCCATGCTACAGATTTGGGTAAGAGTTGTCCAGTAACTCAGCCAGCTAGAGGGAAGATCTCTGGGGCTAGAATATGCTTGTAACAGTCTAACTTTTCAGGTAATGCACAAATTTTCTAGAAACAACAGGGACAGTGGTCCTAATGGCTAAGAACGTCCTGTATTTCAGATACAGTGTCAATGTGTTTTTCTTGTGGTATCCCATGTGAACAGCTGTGAGCAGTGCACCGTGAATAATTAAATGTCTTAATATCTTATTTTATTATTGCTAATAACTTCCATGCCAAGCAGGTGGTATGCTTTCCATTTATTTCTAAAGAATTTACTGCAAATTAAATATCACGTCTATTACACCTTGTTCACAGATAAATGATAAACCAGCGGCACTTAAAAATTGCCCTAATGAAGGCCACAGAGGACCAGGCAGCCAGTCCTGAGGAGACCTGATAGGCTAGGGTCAGAGGGAAGGGGAGGGGGACCTCCCCTATCACTGGACTGGGGGAGGGGCATGGCAGGAGATGAGGGAGGGAGGGTAGGTTTGGGAGGGAATGAGGGAGGAGGCTACAGCTAAGATACAAAGTGAATAAACTGTAATTAATAAAAAAAAATAAATTAAAAATGCCTTTATGGGCTGGCAAGATGAAGAAGTTCAGCAGATGAAGAACTTTTCCATCAAGACTAAGTACTTGAGCTCTATGTGTATATAACACATATGTGAAAACATGGTTTCCACAGGTTGACTTCTCTTAGGCATGTGGCACATATATACAGCTGTGCATGAACGTGCACACACACACACACACACACACACACACACACACACACACACGTAAAAACAAAACAAAACAACCACAACTGAAGAAACCAAATACAAACTGCAATGAAATAACTCTCCTTTTTCTTGAAAGAAGTCAATATCATACAAGAAAACAAAGTGTAAAAGTCAAGAAGCCAAACACAATACAGACCTACATTATTTAGTGTTTGAATAGTAGTAGCAATGAACCCTCTTACCCTTTTGCTCATGTCGTTCTTATCATTTTGTTGTTGCTAGTCTCTCTTCTTCTCCCTTAGCAACTGCATCACTTAGGAATGCACTCCAGTGCAAATAACAAATTCACTGTAGTTAAATGGGGGAGGGTTTTTGCTTTTTCCTTTTAACACAAGTGTAGATATCAAAACTCAACAAGTTTCCGTGAGGAATCCTACTACTCTCTTCCTGGCTATCATCCTTTGCCTTCGATTTTCTCTTTCTTATTTCTAAGAGTGTGGTTCTCTCTATTTTGTATTTTTTTTTCATGTAAAAATGGACAAAATAGAAAGGAAAATCATCCTTTGGAGCCTTTGCTTTCTAGTTTTAGAAAGGATTGCCTCTTCAAGAACTTTTCTCTGTATCTTATTGTGGAGACTCATGTCCTATGGCTTGCCCATGAGACAAGTTGGAAGGGAGCATTTGTATATTCTCTTTTATCATCTATGGCATAGGAAGGCAAAGGAAAGGATAGTTTATGCTCCCTGCCTTACTAGAACTGGGAGAAGTAACTCGGGTCTTACACAACCAGCTGCCAAGGCCACCCACGTCCATTAGCTTCACTAAGTTTCTTCAGAAGTTTTCAGCTCAATTCAGTGACCAATTTCTCTTAACTCAAATGATAGGATTACTTTCTTTCTTTTTTCTCACCCCCCAGAGGGCCTTTCTTTGATTTCTTTAGAATTCAGTTCTCTTCAAGCATCCAGAAGGCTATATTTTCAAGAGGATACCCAAGAATCCCCTTATTCTCATGTCTTTTCTTGTTTCTGTAGATAAGACTAGAGACTCCTAGGAAGGCCAAGTTACATAGAACCGATCTAAAACTACACTTTGTTCCTCTCAGCTATTGGGCCTAGTTTTCCCATAGTATTAATAAATAATGTCTTCACAGTCATATACAATGGAAAATTTGGCAGGGTATAAAATCACTGACATACAAAATCTTAATCACTTAAGCATTTTCTCAAAATTGATCATTTCAATTTTGAGAAGATGTTAGCAGTTGGCTCGCAATATAGGGAATATATTTTATTCATTTAGATCAGCAATTTTTTTGAATATAAAGGGCACTACAGATGTCAGAGAAAAAGTAGCAACAGCAACAGCAACAACAAAGAGAAACTTCTCCCGGATACAGTTTATGTACAGGATATATTTATCATATTTATTGCTTTTCCTAGAGCCACTAGACATTTGTTAAAGGGCTTATTCTGCATGGAGAAACTGTCTTAGACACCCACAGTGTATGAGATGAAATATAAGATTTTTGATATCACTGAGACATGATCTCAACATAGTGCTATGTCCCAGGAATTTTGTGCAGCAAGGAGTTCTGCTAACATTCTTATTCTGCATATTGACTGATGCAAGTAAGGAAATGAACGCATGTCTGTGTGGGGGTGCACACTCAGTGGATGTATATATTTATATGGTGATTACAATAATTCATCTGTTTGTTTTAATTTGTGATATATTCATTTTAGCTTTCTTGCAATAAAAAAGAATTTTAAAATAAGTCTAAATATGAGTATACATTTATTGGATTGGATTCTAACAACTTTGACTCCCTCCACCTTTATTTCTTTGTTCTATGAAATTTAACTCGAATGAAAACTTTTATTTCTGTAAGTCTATTTCTGTCTAGTAAGGAAGTAGAAATTGATCATGCCTTGACTTTGTGGGCCAGCAGAGAACACAGGACATTCCATAGTATTGATTTTGTGGTGTTAAAAGGTGACAGATCCAGTGTTAAAGTGCCAGGAGAGAATTAGGTTTAGGATTGTATACCATAAGCATTCTTGGCTTTTGCTGAATTACGAGCTTTTTAAAGTAAAAGATAAAATTCTAAGCTTGTACTGTACATACTTAGAAATCTTTTCCTTCTTTCTTTCTTTCTTTCTTTCTTTCTTTCTTTCTTTCTTTCTTTC
>NW_026594357.1:0-3082 GCF_907164565.1 Psammomys obesus | reverse complement strand
AGTTTATCAGCTGTAGGAGTTCACTGGTAGAGTTTTTGGGGTCACTCAGGTATACTATCATATCATCTACAAATAGTGATAATTTGACTTATTCCTTTCCAATTTGTATCCCCTTGATCTCCTTCAACTCTCTTATTGCTCTAGCAAGGACATCCAGAACTGAAAATGTGGTACATCTACACAATGGAGTATTACTCTGAAATGAAAAATAAGGAAATCATGAAATTTGAAGGTAAATGGTGGGACTTGAAAAGGATCATCCTGAGTGAGCTGTTCCAGAAACAGAAAGACACACATGATATATGCTCACTCATATAGACATATAACAAAGAATAAACCTAGTCAAATCTGTACATCTAAAGAAACTAATCAAGAGAGAGGATCCTGACTAAAATGCTCAATCCCCATCCTGAAAGGCAAAGAGGATGGACAGCAGAAGAAGAAGAAAACAAGAAACAACCTATAAACAGAGGGCCTCTGAAAGGCTCTGCCCTGCAGAATATCAAAGCAGACTCTGAGACATGGCCAACTCTTGGGCAGAGTGCATAGAATCTTATGAAAGAAGTGGGAAATAGTAAGATCTGGGGAGGAACTCCACAAGGAGAACAACAGAACCAGAAAATTTGAACACAGGGGTCTTCCCAGAGGCTCATGCTCCAACCAAGTACCAGGCATGGAGATAACCTAGAACTCCTGCACAGATGTAGCCCATGGCAGTTTAGTGTCCAAGTGGGTTACACAGTAATGGGAAGAAGGACTGCCTCTGACATAATCTGATTGGCCTGCTCTTTGATCACCTCCCCCTGAGGGGGGAGCAGCCTTACAAGCCCACAGAAGATGACAATGCAGCCACTCCTGATGTGATTTGATAGACTAAGATCAGAAGGAAGGAGAGGAGGACCTCCCCTATCAGTGGACTTGGGGAGAGGCATGCTTGAAGAAGGGGGAGGGAGGATGGGATTGGGAGGGGAAAAGGGAGGGGCTCATGGGAGGGATACAAAGTGAATAAAGTGTAATTAATTAAATTAAATAAAGATAAAAAGGTAATGAGGTATAAAAATGAAGACAGCTTATCAAGAAGTTGTAAGTATTTCTGCACCATATTTTGTACTCTTCAGATAAACACTAAACTTAAAAGGAAAAGGTGATGTAGGTTGTGATGCTAGTGAAGCAATTCAATATCCCACTGTCATCTTTTTTTGTCAGTTTTATTTTTATTGGCATGAGTAAAAAGTATTAAACATTAACACAAAAATTAAGCTCCAGAACAATTTACCTTTAGAAATACTTCAGATAGCAATAAAAATTTACCAAAATCCTAGCCCATCACTATTAACTTCAAGCACTTTTATTTTTTTACGTGCATTTGTGTGTATGTGCATGTAAATTTATACGTGGTACTGTGTGTCAATGGACATCAGAGAACAAAGTAAGTTCTTTCTAATGTTGAATGCAGAGACTAAACTCAGGTTATCACCTTTATCCACTGAACGATCTTGCTGGCCACTTCGAGTATTATTTTTTTCATTTTATTAATTACACTTTATTCACTTTGTATCCCCCCCCATAAGCCCCTCCCTCCTCCCCTCCTAATCCCACCTTTCTTCCCCCTTCTTCACGCATGCCCCTCCCCAAGTCCACTGATAGGGAAGGTCCTTCTCTCTTTCCTTCTGAACTTAGTTTATCAGATCTCATCAGAAGTGGCTGCATTGTCATCTTCTGTGGCCTGGTAAGGCTGCTCCACTCCCCCTCAGGGGGAGGTAATCAAAGAGCAGGCCAATCATTTCATGTCAGAGGCAATCCCTCTTCTCATTACTATGGAACCCACTTGGAAACTGAACTGCCATGGACTACATCTGTGCAGGGGTTCTAGTTTATCTCCTTGCATGGTACTTGGTTGAAGTATAAGTCTCTGGGAAGACCCCTGTGTTCAAATTTCTGGTTCTGTTGCTCTCCTTGTGGAGTTCCTGTCCTCTCCAGATCTTACTATTTCCTACTTCTTTCATAAGATTCCATGCACTCTGATCAAGAGTAGGCCATAAGTCTCTGCATCTGCTTTGATAGTCTGCAGGGCAGAGCCTTTCAGAGGCCCTCTGTGGGAGGCTCCTAACTTGTTTCCTATTTTCTTCTACTTCTGATATCCATCCTCTTTGCCTTTTGGCATGGGGATTGAGCATTTTAGTCAGGGTTCTCTCTCGATTAGTTTCTTTAGATGTACAGATTTTACCAGGTTTATCCTGTTATATGTCTATATGAGAGAGTACATACCATGTCTGTCTTTCTGCTTCTGGGACAGCTCACTCAGGATGATCCTTTCCAGGTCCCACAATTTACCTTCAAACTTCATGATTTCTTTATTTTTCATTGCTGAGTAATATTCCATTGTGTAGATGTACCACAATTAATGTATCCATTCTTCAGTTGAGGGGCATCTGGGATGTTTCCAGCTTCTGGCTATTACAAATAAAGCTGCCACAAACATGGTTGATCAAATGTCCTCATTGTATACTTGAGCCTCTTTTGGATGTACACCTAGGAGTGGTATGGCTAGATCTTGAGGAAGCGGTATTCCTAGTTGTCTGAGAAAGCACCAGATTGATTTCCAGAGTGGTTGTACAAGTTTACATTCCAACCAGCAATGGAGGAGGGTTCCTCTTTCCCCACAACCTCTTCAGCATGTGTTGTCACTTGAGTTTTTGATCTTGGCATTCTGATGGGTGTAAGGTGATATCTCAGGGTCGTTTCGATTTGCATTTCTCTAATGGCTAATGAGGTTGAGCATTTCTAAAAGTGTTTCTCTGCCATTCAATATTCCTCTACAAAGAGTTCTCTGTTTAGCTCTCTTCCCCATTTTTTAAGGGGATTACTTGGTTTGCTGCTTTTCAGCTTCTTCAGTTCTTTATATATACTGGATATTAGTCCTCTGTCAGAGAGAGGGTTGGTGAAGATTCTTTCCCAATCTGTAGGCAGTTGTTTTGTTTTGATGACAGTGTCCTTTGCTTTACAGAAGCTTTTCAGTTTCATGAGGTCCCATTTATTGATTGTTGTTCTTAGAGCCTGTGCCGTTGGTGTTCTGTTCAGG
>NW_026594356.1:0-3374 GCF_907164565.1 Psammomys obesus | reverse complement strand
GTACTGAAAGACTCATTTGGTGACAAGAGATAGTTAATTGGGACTCTATCACCCCATTTTTAGGCAACTTTATAATGATTGCCTTCATATATTTTAGGGAGTTTCCACTGCACTAGATTTCCATGCCACCCCTACTATGCCCCTCAATTCTATCTGCCTCTCTCTGCATTCCCTCCCTCAATTCTATCTCCCTACTTCTCAACCCCAGGTCATCTGACTCATGTCCTGACCTCCCCACAGTGAACCAATAAAATCTATTTTATTTTCCCTTCCAAGAAAAACCAAGTGTGGCCCCTACTCCCTTTCTCTATACCCCACCTCCTTCCATCTAAATTGTAAGTTGGTTATCATTTATTTAATGACTAATATCCACTGTAAATGTATATGTACCATAATTCTCTTTCTAGGTCTGTATTACCTCACTCGGGAGGATTATTTCCAGTTCCATCATTTGCCTGCAAATTTTATGGTGTGATTTTTAACACTTGACTAATATTTCATTATGTAAATGTATCACTTTATCAGTTCCTCTGTTAAGGAACCCTAGGAGGTTTCCAGGTTCTGGTGATTATGAATAGAGCAGCAACGAACATAGTTGAGCATAGTCCACCTGGTAAAATAATGAATAATTATGCATTTTATATCTTACAATATCCCTTGGTGTATATACACATACACATACATATACATATATATGAGTTACATAGTTAGGATTGAGGTAAAACAATTTCCAACTTTTTGAAGGACAGCCATCTTGATTTCCATAGTGGCTGTACAAGTTTGCAATTTCACCAATAGATGAATATTCCCTTAATCCACATCCTAGCCAGCATGAGCTGTCACTTGTGTTATTGATTTTAACCTTTCTGTAGTAAGATAGAATCTCAAAGTTGTTTTGATTTCCATTTCCTTTATGATTAAGGATGCTGAACAATTCTTTAAGTGTTTCTCAGTCCTTTGAGTTTTCACTATTGAAAGTTCTCTTTTTATATCTGTACCTCATGTTTTAATGAAATTATATGGGTTTTTGATATCTGGTTTCTTGAGTTCTTTGTATGTTTTGGCTATTAGTCCTCTATTGAATGTGGAGTTGGTAAAATCTTCCCCATTCTGTAGGCTGCCACTTTTTTAAATGATAGTGTCCTTTGCCTTTCAGAAAATTTTCACTTTCAAACTGTCCCATGTATTAATTTTTAATCTTAGTATCTGTGTTACTGATGTTCTATTAAGAAAGACTTCTGTCTCATTCAGTTTAAGGCCATTCCCCACTTAATTTTCTATCAGGTTTAGTGTATCTGGTTTTACCTTATGATCTTTGATCTATTTGGCGTTTTGCACAGGGTGATAAGTATGGATTTATTTGGATTCTTCTACATGCCAGTATTGAGTTTGACCATAACCATTTGTTGAAGATTCGCTTTACCTATTGTGTATTTCTAGCTTCTTTATATATATATAAAAAAAAAACAGGTATCCATGAGTGTGTGGATTTATCTCTAAGTCTTCAATTCAATTCCATCATCAATGTGTGTTTTTATACCAATATTATGTGGGTTTTTGTTTGTTTGCTTGTGTTTCCTTTTGTGTTTGTTTTGTTATTGTTGTTGTTTACTATAGCTTTGTAGTATAGCTTGAAATCCGGAATGGTAAGACCTCCAAGAGTCTTTTTTGATCAGAATTGTTTTAACAAAATATTTTTTGTTTGCTTTTTTGTTTCCATATGAATTTTATCATTCTCTTCAAGGTCTGTAAATAATTACGTTAGAATTTTAACTGCACTGAATCTGTAGATTGCTTTTGGCAGGATGGCCATTTTCACTATGTTAATCCTACGAGTGCAATAGCATAGGAGTTCTTTTTATCCTCTGATGTCTTCTTTGATTTATTTTCTAAAAAGAAAAGAACTTATATTATAAGTTTTCATTATACAAGTCTTTCCACTCGCTTAGTTAGCATTGCCTCAATATATTTTCTATCATTTGAGGCTATTGTGAAATGTGTTGCTTTTCCGATTTGTTTCCTTTTTATTTTTTTAATATTAGTTACAGTTTATTAACTTTGTATCCCTGATGTATCCCGTTCCCACAATTTCTTCCAGTCCCACCCTCCCTCCCTCATTTCCTCCTTGCTTCTTTCCAAGTCCACTGATAGGGGAGGACCTCCTCCCCTTTCATCTGACCCTAGCTTAGCAGGTATCTTCAGGACTGGCTGCAATGTCCTCTTCAATGGCCTAGCAAGGCTGCTCCTCCCTCGGGGGTGAGGGTGTCAAAGAGCCCACCATGGAGTTCCTGTCAGAAATAGTCCCTGTTACCCTTACTAGGGTATCCACTTGGATCCTGAGCTACCATGGGCTACATCGGAGCAGAGGTTCTAGGTTACATCCATACACAGTCCTTGGGTTGGAGAAACAGTCTCATAAAAGACCCATGTGCCCAGATATATTTGGTCCTTGTGGAGCTCCTGTCCTGTCCAAGTCATATTACTGCTTTCATCATGTGTATATAGGAAGGCTACTGATTTTTGTCAGTCTTGTATCCAGCCACTTCTCTGAATGTGTTTATCAACTGTGGAAACCATATGTCAATACACCGCAAGAGTGGTTGAACTTTAGATCTCATTGAAGTGTTGTTTACAATGTGGTAATCAGCAGACAAAAAGATAAACAAAATGTGGTATATATACACAGGTGTATGTGAAACATAGGATTATATTTTTTTAAAAAAGAATTAGTGTTCTGTCATTTTCAATAAAGAAGTAAGTGGAGATTTTCATATTATATAATTATTACCAGAAAATAATATAAACATCATGTTTTCTCACACTACTGAATCACATATTATATATATATATATATATATATGTGTGTGTGTGTGTGTGTGTGAGTGTGTGTGTGTGTGTGTGTGTGTGTGTGTGTGTAGAGAGAGAGAGAGATTGGACATTGGGAAATAAAAATCACTCAGCTGTTTAAAAGCACCCACTTCTCTTACAGAAAACTAGGGCTCTATTTTGAGCTTTCACATGGTAACCCACAACTTCCTGTAACTCCAGTTCCAAGTATCTTTGTCTGGACTCTCCTAGCACTGTCTAGTATGTGGTGCACATATGTGTATTTAGGCAAACACTCATGCATATAAACTAAAAATAAACAAGTCTTTTAAAAAAAATCATGAATGTTTGTAAGGCATGAAATTAGAAATGAAATTTTCTAGGGGAATGAAAGATACTGATGGGAGATAGGTGTAATAATGGGAAGATTGGAGAAAATGGCATGGACTGTGCTCAGAGTACATTACATCTTAGATAAAATGTCCTTATAAAACCCATTGTCAAAACTGAAGTCCAAGTGGATCAAAGACCTCAACATAAAACCAGAC
>NW_026594355.1:0-4389 GCF_907164565.1 Psammomys obesus | reverse complement strand
CAAAACTGAAGTCCAAGTGGATCAAAGACCTCAACATAAAACCAGACACATTAAATCGGCTAGAAAAAAAAGTGGGGAATACCCTAGAACTCATTGGTACAGGAGAAAACTTCCTGAACAGAACACCAACAGCACAGGCTCTAAGAGCAACAATCAATAAATGGGACCTCATGAAATTGAAAAGCTTCTGTAAAGCAAAGGACACAGTCATCAAAACAAAGCGACTGCCTACAGATTGGGAAAGAATCATCATCAACCCTCTATCTGACAGAGGACTCATATCCAATATATATAAAGAACTAAACAAGCTGAAAAGCAACAAACCAAGTAATCCACTTAAAAAATGGGGAACAGAGCTAAAGAGAGAATTCTCTGCAGAGGAATATCGAATGGCAGAGAAGCACTTAAAGAAATGCTCAACGTCATTAGCCATTAGGGAAATGCAAATCAAAACAACCCTGAGATTTCACCTTACACCCATCAGAATGGCCAAGATGAAAATCTCAAGGGACAACACATGCTGGAGAGGTTGTGGAGAAAGGGGAACCCTTCTCCACTGCTGGTGGGAATGTAAACTGGTACAACCACTCTGGAAATCAATCTGGCGCTTTCTCAGACAACTAGGAATAGCGCTTCCTCAAGATCCAGCCATACCACTCCTAGGCATATACCCAAAAGAGGCGCAAGTACACAACAAGGACATTTGTTCAACCATGTTTGTAGCAGCTTTATTTGTAATAGCCAGAAGCTGGAAACAACCCAGATGCCCCTCAACTGAAGAATGGATGCAGAAACTGTGGTACATCTATACAATGGAGTATTACTCAGCAATGAAAAATAAGGAAATCATGAAATTTGCAGGTAAATGGTGGGACCTGGAAAGGATCATCCTGAGTGAGTTGACCCAGAAGCAAAAATACACTCACGGTATATACTCACTCATATAAACATACAATATAGAATAAACCCACTACAAGCTGTACATCTAAACAAACTAAGCAAAAGAGAGGACCCTAACTAAAATGTTCAATCCCCATCCTGAAAGGCAAAGAGGATGGACATCAGAAGAAAACGAAAATAGGAAACAACCTCGGAAACCGCTACAGAGGGCCTCTGAAAGCCGGAAGAAAACAGGAAACAACCTTGAAACCTGCCACAGAGGGCCTCTGAAAGCTTCTGCAGTATAGACTGTCAAAGCAGATGCTGAGCCTGATGGCCAACTGATGGGCAGAGTGAATGGAATTTTATGTAAGAAGTGGGAAATAGTAAGAGCTGGAGGGAACGGGAACTCCACAAGCAGAGCAACAGAACAAGATAATTTGAACACAGGGAACTTCCCAGAGACTCATACTCCAACCAAGGACTATTTGTGGAGATGACCTGGAACCCCTGCACAGGTGTAGCCCATGGCAGTTCAGTGTCCAAGTGGGTTACTTAGTAATGGGAAGAGGGACTGCCTCTGACATAATCTGATTGGCCTGCTAGTTGATCACTTCCCCCTGAGGGGGGAGCAGCCTTACCAGGCCACAGTAGAGGACAATGCAGCCACTTTTGATGAGAACTGATAGACTAAGATCAGAAAGAAGAGGAGAACCTCCCCTATCAGTGGACTTGGGGAGTGGCATGCATGCAGAAAGGGGAGGGAGGGTGGGATCGGGAGGGGAAGAGGGAGGGGCTTATGGGGGGATACAAAATGAATAAAGTGTAATTAATAAAAAAAATAAAAGATTTAAAAAAAAACTCAAGTGAAAGGACATGCTGGCAAGTATCTAGAGCAAGGGGAACACTACTCTATTACTGGTGGGTGTGTAAAATTGCACAACCACTTTGGTAATCAATCTGGTGTTTTTTTAGAAAATTAGGAATAACTTTACCCTCAAGACACAGGTTTACCTCTCCTGGGTATGTAACCAAAAGACATTCCATCATACAACAGGGACACTTGCTCAACTATATTCAGAGCAGCTTTATTCAAACTACCTAGATGTCCCTCAACCATAGAATGGATAAATAAACTGTGGTGCGTTTACACAATGGAATACTACTCAGCTATTAAAAACAAAAATTCATGAAATTTACAGGCAAATGGTTAGAACAAGAAAAGATCATTTTTAGTGAGGTAACAGACACAGAAAGATGCACATGATATGTATTCACTTATAAGTGGATTTTAGTCATATAGTAAAAAATTAGCATAGTAAGAGACACAGACCCAAACAAGATAAGTAATAAGGGAGACCCAGATGAGGATGTATAAATCTCACTCAGAAGGGGAGATAGAATAGACAGAAATAATGACTGAAGAGAGGGACTAAGATAGGCGAGGGAGTGCAAAGAGCTAAGAGAGCAGATATCATACCAGAGGAGAGCAAGGATGAGAGGACAGAAGAAGGCCAGTAGAGAAAAGAGAAACTGAGGGTGGAGACATCTCTGTGACAAACTGGAGACATAAGTCAAAATAAGCTCCTGGGAGGATATGAGGAGGATTTAAGCAGAGACTCCTAGTAGGAGAAACCTTGGAGACTAAAGAGGACACTTTCTAACTAGACTAGTCTAGTAAAGGGCAGGAATCACCAATCCACCCACAAACATCTCAACCCAGACTTTACCCGCCTACAAGATGTGCAGAATGAAAGATAGAGCAGATAGAGTAAAGATTGGGGGAATGCCCAACCAACACTTGACCCAACCAAAGAATCACCCTACTGGAGAGTGCTAACTCCTGACACTATGAAGGATACTCTGCTAAGCTTACAGACAGGATCCTGTCATTGTTATCCTCTGAGAGGTTCTACCCAGCAGCACTTCAAAACAGATGCTAAGACTCATAGACAAACAATGATTGATGTGTAGGAAGTTTTGGGGAATAATGGGAGGAAGGAAAAAAGGACCGGGAGGTGATGGGCGCTCCACAGGAACACCAACAGAGACAACTAACGAGGGCCCAGAGGGGTTTGCTGACATTGAAGTATCAACCAAGGACCAGGCGTTAACTGGACCTAGGATCCCTACAAAGATGTAACAGATGGGCTGCTTAGGCTTCATATGGGTTCTCTAGTAAGGAAAGTGGGGACTGCATGGGACACGGACTCACTTGCTAGGTTTTGGATCACTTTCCCCTGGTGGAACTGCCTTGACAGGCCACAGAGGAAATGGACACATTTAGTCCTGAAGTAACTTGATGAGCTGGGATAAATCTGAAAGAAGCTCCCCTTTTCCTTAGAAAAGAGGAGGTAGAAGGGTTGAGGTGATGAGGGTGGGGCTGGTAGGAGAGGAGAGAAGGAACCACAAGGCTGTAAAGTGAATAAAATAAATTAACGATAAAAAAGAAAAATGCATGAAATATTTATTATTTTTGTTCTCCTTTTTAGTTTTTCTTTTCATTCATTAAAAATTGTTTTTTTCTCATTCAGTATATGTTAATTATAGTTTCCCCCCACTCTACTGCCCCTAGCCCCTCCCTACCTCCATTCTCCACTAGATACACTCCCTTTCTGTCTCACATTAGAAAAGAACAGGCTTATGAGAGAAAACAACCAAATAGGACAAAATAAAATGCAGTAAGAGAAAAGGGAAACCATGCCATCAGAGCACAACAAGGCAATACAACAGAAGGGAAAGAACCCCAAGAACAAACACAAGAGTCAGCTACTTACTCATCCACTCACTCAGTGTTTCCATAAAGGTTCTACACCGAAGGCTATAATATGTATTCTGAGGACCCGGTGCATACCTGTGTCTGCCCTGTATTTACTGCTTTAATACTTGTCAGTTCATAGGAACTTTTTGTTCAGTTGATTCAGAGAGCCTTGTTCTCCTGGTATGCTCCTCTCTGGCTCTTTCTTCCTCTTTTATGAGATTTCCTGAGTTCTGAGGGGGAAATACTTGATGGAGATTTCCCATTTAGAAATGGGTTTTTCAATCATACCTCACTCAGTGTGTGGTATGATTTTTTTTTCTCATGGAGTAGGCCTTAACTCAAATCAGATATTATTTGTTACTTCCATAATTTCTGTGCCTCCATTGCCCTAGCATATCTTTCAGGTGACATTACAGATCAAAGATACTGTGTGTGGATTAGTGTTTCTTTTTCTGTTTTGATTTTCTGAGAAGTACATTCCTGGAACAAAGACACTGGAGTGAATGTAGAGTGAACATTTCTTAGAGATTCCAGCTGGACTTCTCCATGTTCAATGATATGTGTGGGTATTGTCCTTGGCAATGGAGTTATAGAGTCAATTTGCAAAGAACAATCTATTGTCTTAGCAACGGCCTGGGTTGCTGGGGGATTTGTATGGGACCCCCCTTGGCCAACAATTCAATTGTATTCAATGCAGGCCTAGTACTGAAAGACTCATTTGGTGACAAGAGATAGTTAATTGGGACTCT
>NW_026594354.1:3457806-3459474 GCF_907164565.1 Psammomys obesus | reverse complement strand
CTTTTTCTTCTGATGTCCATCCTCTTTGCCTTTCAGGATGGGGATAGAACATTTTAGTTAGGGTCCTCTCTTTTGCTTAGTTTGTTTAGATGTACAGATTTTAGTGGGTTTATTCTATGTTGTATGTTTATATGAGTGAGTATATACTATGCGCGTCTTTTTGCTTCTGGGACAACTCACTCAGGATGATCCTTTCCAGGTCCCACCATTTACCTGCAAATTTCATGATTTCCTTATTTTTCATTGCTGAGTAATACTCCATTTTATAGATGTACCACAGTTTCTGCATCCATTCTTCAGTTGAGGGGCATCTGGGCTGTTTCCAGCTTCTGGCTATTACAAATAAAGCTGCTACAAACATGGTTGAGCAAATGTCCTTTTTGTGTACTTGCGCCTCTTTTGGGTATATGCCTAGGAGTGGTATGGCTGGATCTTGAGGAAGCGCTATTCCTAGTTGTCTGAGAAAACGCCAGATTGATTTCCAGAGTGGTTGTACCAGTTTACATTCCCACCAGCAGTGGAGAAGGGTTCCCCTTTCTCCACAACCTCTCCAGCATGTGTTGTCCCTTGAGTTTTTCATCTTGGCCATTCTGATGGGTGTAAGGTGAAATCTCAGGGTTGTTTTGATTTGCATTTCCCTAATGGCTAATGAGGTTGAACATGTCTTTAAGTGCTTCTCTGCCATTCAATATTCCTCTACAGAGAATTCTCTCTTTAGCTCTGTTCCCCATTTTTTAAGTGGATTACTTGGTTTATTGCTTTTTAGCTTGTTTAGTTCTTTATATATATTGGATATGAGTCCTCTGTCAGATAAAGGGTTGGTGATGATTCTTTCCCAATCTGTAGGCAGTTGCTTTGTTTTGATGACGGTGTCCTTTGCTTTACAGAAGCTTTTTAGTTTCAGGAGATCCCATTTATTGATTGTTGCTCTTAGAGCCTGTGCTGTTGGTGTTCTGTTCAGGAAGTTTTCTCCTGTACCAATGAGTTCTAGGGTATTCCCCACTTTTTTTTCTAGCCGATTTAATGTGTCTGGTTTTATGTTGAGGTCTTTATCCACTTGGACTTCAGTTTTGTGCAGGGTGATAAGTATGGATCTATTTTCATTTTTCTACATGTAGACATCCAGTTGGACCAGCACCATTTGTTGAAGATGATATCTTTTTTCCATTGTATGGTTTTGTCATCTTTGTCAAAAATCAGGTGTCCGTAAGTGTGTGGGTTTATTTCTGGGTCTTCTGTTCGATTCCATTGATCCACCATTCTGTTTCTATGCCAGTACCATGCAGTTTTTATAACTGTTGCTCTATAGTACAGCTTGAGATCAGGGATGGAGATACCTCCAGAAGATCTTTTATTGTAGAGGATTGTTTTAGCAATTCTCGGTTTCTTGTTATTCCATACGAAGTTGAGAATTTTTCTTTCCAGGTCTGTAAAGAATTGTGTTGGCAATTTGATAGGAATTGCATTAAATCTGTAGATTGCTTTTGGTAAGATGGCCATTTTTACTATGTTAATCCTGCCAAGCCATGAGCATGGGAGATCTTTCCATCTTCTCATATCTTCCTCTAATTCTTTCTTCAGAGACTTGAAATTTTTTTCATACAAGTCTTTGACTTGCTTGGTTAGGGTTACACCAAGGTACTTTATGTCATTTGTGGCTATTGTGAA
>NW_026594354.1:3362760-3457706 GCF_907164565.1 Psammomys obesus | reverse complement strand
GTTTCTTGTTATTCCATACGAAGTTGAGAATTTTTCTTTCCAGGTCTGTAAAGAATTGTGTTGGCAATTTGATAGGAATTGCATTAAATCTGTAGATTGCTTTTGGTAAGATGGCCATTTTTACTATGTTAATCCTGCCAAGCCATGAGCATGGGAGATCTTTCCATCTTCTCATAGCTTCCTCTAATTCTTTCTTCAGAGACTTGAAATTTTTTTCATACAAGTCTTTGACTTGCTTGGTTAGGGTTACGCCAAGGTACTTTATGTCATTTGTGGCTATTGTGAATGGTGTTGTTTCTCTAATTTCTTTCTCAGCCCTTTTGTCTTTTGTATACAGGAGTGCTACTGATTTTTTTGAGTTAATTTTGTATCCGGCCACTTTGCTGAAGGTGTTTATCAGCTGTAGGAGTTCCCTGGTAGAGTTTTTGGGGTCACTCATGTATACTATCATATCATCTGCAAATAGTGATAATTTGACTTCTTCCTTTCCCATCTGTATCCCCTTGATCTCCTTCAACTGTCTTATTGCTCTAGCAAGGACTTCCAGCACTATGTTGAAGAGATATGGAGAGGTGGGCAGCCTTGTCTTGTCCCTGATTTCAGTGGGATTGCTTTAAGTTTCTCTCCGTTCAGTTTGATGTTGGCTATAGGCTTGCTGTATATCGCATTTACTATGTTTAGATATGTTACTTGTATCCCTGATCTCTCCAATACTTTAAACATGAATGGATGTTGGATTTTGTCAAATGCTTTTTCAGCATCTAGGGAGATTATCATGTAGTTTTTTTCTTTCAGTCTGTTAATATGGTGGATCACATTGATGGATTTCCGTATATTGAACCACCCCTGCATACCTGGGATGAAGCCTACTTGGTCATAGTGGATAATATCTTTGATGTGTTCTTGGATTCAGTTTGCAAGTATTTTGTCAAGTATTTTTGCATCAATGTTCATAAGGGAGATTGGCCTGAAATTCTCTTTCTTTGTTGAGTCTTTGTGAGGTTTAGGTACCAAGGTGACTGTGGCTTCATAGAATGAGTTTGGTAATGTTCCTTCTGTTTCTATTTTGTGGAATAGTTTGAAGAGAATTGGTGTTAGCTCTTCTTTGAAGGTCTGATAGAATTCTGCGCTGAAGCCATCTGGTCCTGGGCTTTTTTTTGGATGGGAGACTTTTGATGACTGCTTCTATTTCTTTGGGGGATATAGGACTATTTAATTGATTTACCTGGTCCTGATTCAGCTTTGGTAAGTCAAATCGATCAAGAAAATTGTCCATTTCATTTAGGTTTTCAAATTTTGTTGAGTATAGACTTTTGAAATAAGTCCTAATGATTGTTTGGATTTCGTCAGTGTCTGTAGTTATGTCCCCCTTTTCATTTCTGATTTTGTTGATTTGGGTGGTGTCTCTCTGCCTTTTAGTTAGCTTGGCTAAGGGTTTGTCGATCTTGTTGATTTTCTCAAAGAACCAGCTCTTGGTTTCATTGATTCTTTGAATTGTTTTATTTGTTTCTAATTGATTGATTTCAGCCCTGAGTTTGATTATTTCCAGCCGTCTACTCCTTTTTGGTGTGTCTGCTTCTTCTTTTTCTAGGGTTTTTAAGTGGGCCATGAAGTTGCTTGAATGAGCTGTCTCGAATTTCTTCTTGAAGGCACTTAGTGCTATGAACTTTCCTCTTAGCACTGCTTTCATTGTGTCCCACAAGTTTGGGTATGTTGTGTCTTCATTTTCATTGAGTTCTAGAAAGACTTTAATTTCTTTCTTTATTTCTTCCCTGACCCAGCTGTCATTTAGTAACAAGTTGTTCAGTTTCCATGTGTGTGTAGGCTTTTTGCTATTTCTGTTGTTGTTGAAGTCCAGCTTTATTCCATGGTGATAAGACAAGATACAAGTAATTATTTCAGTCTTCTTGTATCTGTTGAGGCTTGCTTTGTGACCAACTATATGGTCTATTTTGGAGAAGGTTCCATGAGGTGCTGAGAAGAAAGTTAATTCTTTTGTGTTTGGGTGTAAAGTTCTGTAAATGTCTGTGAGGTCCATTTGATTCATGACCTCTGTCAGAGATATTGTTTCTTTGTTTAATTTCTGTTTTGTTGACCTGTCCTTTGTTGAGTGTGGGGTGTTGAAGTCTCCCACTATTAATGTGTGGGGATCTATATGTGGTTTAAATTTTATCAAGGTTTCTTTAACAAATGTGGGTGCTCTTGTATTTGGGGCATAGATGTTCAGGATTGTGATATCTTCCTGGTGGAATTTTCCCTTGATGAGTATGAAGTGTCCTTCCTCATCTCTTTTTATTAATTTTGATTGAAAGTCTATCTTATCAGATATTAGAATGGCTACTCCTGCTTGTTTCTTGGGTCCATTTTCTTGGAAAGTCATCTTCCAAACTTTTATCCTCAGGTAATGTCTATCTTTGTGCCTTAGGTGTGTTTCTTGTATGGAACAGATTGCTGGGTTTTGTTTATGTATCCATTCTGTTAATCTGTGTCTTTTTACTGGAGAGTTGAGTCCATTGATGTTGAGAGAAATTAATGACTAGTGGTTGTTAGATCCTTTGATTTTGATGTTGGCTGTGTTCATAAGGTTGTGTGCTTGGTTGCTTTATGTTTTGCTGTAGTAAAGTTAATTATTTCCTGTGTTTTCTTGACAGAAGCTAATTTTCTTGGGTTGTATTTTTTCTTCCAGTGTCTTCTGTAATGCTGGATTTGTGTGTATGTATTGTTGAAATTTGTTTTTGTCATTGAATATCTTGTTTTCTCCGTCTATGAGGACTGAGAGTTTTGCAGGGTATAGTAGCCTGGGTTGACATCTGTGTTCTCTTAGTGTCTGCATGATATCTGTCCAGGCCCTTCTGGCTTTCATAGTTCCTGTTGAAAAGTCAGGTGTGATTCTAATGGGTTTGCCGTTATATGTTACTTGGCCTTTTTCCCTTGCAGCTTTTAGTATTTTTTCTTTGTTCTGCATACTTACTGTTTTGATTATTATGTGGCGGGAGGATTTTCTTTTCTAGTCAAATTTGTTGGGTGTTCTGTAGGCCTCATGTATCCTTATTGGCTTTTCCTTTAACTTGGGGAAATTTTCTTCAATGATTTTGTTGAAAATATTTTCTGGGCCTTGGAGAAGGGAGTCTTCTTTTTCCTCTATTCCTATTATTCTTAAGTTTTGTCTTTTCATATTGTCTTGGGTTTCTTGGACAGTCTGTGTCAGGAATTTTTTGGATTTAACATTTTCTTTGACAGATACATCGATTTCTTCCATTGTATGTTCTACACCTGAGATTCTTTCTTCCATTTCTTGCTGTCTGCTGGTTATTCTTACCTCTGTAGTTCCTCTTTTCTTCCCTGAATTCTTCCTCTCCATTATTTCCTCCATTTGTGTTTTCTTTAATTTTTCTAGTTCTATCTTCAGGTCTTGAGTTGTTTTGTTTACTTCCTTCACCTGTCTGCTTGTATTTTCCTCTTTTTCTTTTAGTTCCTTTAACTCTGTCTCTTTTATTTCTTTCAGTGATTTAATTATTTCTTCTCTGAAGGCCACAAGCTGTTTGGCTGCATCTTCCCATATTTCTTCACGGATGGCCATAATCTGCTTGTCTTCATCTTCCTCCATTTCTTTACGGATAGCCATGATCTGTTTGGTTTTATCTTCCTCTAATTCTTTACGTATTTTATTTGTTTCTTCTATTATCCTCTTCATCAACATAGATATAAGGTCATCTTCTTGATTTTCTATTATGCTGCATTGTCCAGGGCTGTTCGCTCCTGGATGGCTGGGTTCTGGAGATGCCATATTGCTCTGTCTTTTGTTGGTTGAGCTTTTACGCTGACCTCTACCCATTGGGCTGATTTAGGTGTTGGCTGTTAGTTTCTGTGCTTCCTGGAGTTCTGAGGTAGGGAGTATCCCCTTGGCTGGAAGATGATTTTTTCCTGAAGGAGTCCTTCTCTGCTTTTTGGTTATGGTCCTTGTATGGCCAGTGTTTCTCAGGAGTTGCCACTGCTCACGTCAGGTTTATAGCCCTGAGTAGTAGCTGTGGTCTATGTTAGGCGGGGGGGGGATCTCCTCTTACCCATAGAATTTCTCAAGACAGCTGCCGCACTGCTGGGTTTCTTGTTATAAATTTAGTGTGCTGCTGCTCAATAAATTTCCATGTACAGTCCTCTTGAAGAGACTGCTGATTCCCTAGCTGTGGGGTTTTCTCCCAACAGGGAAACTCAGTCTGTTATCCTGGGGCACACAGTTCTGTCCGGGAAAGTGAGAGGTGCACTCAGCAAGTCTCTGGGCCAGAGGCTGATTGCTCTGCTCTGGACCTGGAGAATGTGCACCTAGGTTGAGTTGGCGCCTGGGGGCACTGCTCTGGTCTGGAGGCTGGGTGCCTCACTCTGGACCAGAAGCTGTGTGTCTCTGTCTGGGATGGCGGCTGCAGGCACTGCTCTGGTCCAGACGCTGTGGGTGCAGCCCTCTTGTAGGACCAGGGATTCCCACAGTTTTGACAGTCTAGCTAGGGATAACTGGTTGATCCTTGGCACAGTATCTGAGGGCTGCTGTAATGGCTCTCTGGCTTTTGTAGGTTTGAGGATGCAGCAGTGTGTCCCAGTGCCCTAGGGGAACTCAATAATGGAGGCGGAGCACAGTGCTCCTGCCTGCACTAGAGTCTGCGTGAGTCCAGGAAGTGTTTTGTTGCTGGGTGTCCTAAGGGTTAGAGCTGCTGACCCCCTCCGCTGGGGGTTTCCTCCTGCCAGAGACACGCAGTCTAGTGACCTGGTGCCCACAGTTCTATCTGAGGCGGCGAATCAGGCAAGCAGGCAGGGCTCCGTGCAGGCGCCTGTGTGCAGGCGCTTGTGTCCTGGCTCTGGGTCCAGGCTGGCTCTTGGGGCACCCGCGGAACCCGAGTCTTTTCCAGGGGATGTCTGGGTAACCTGAGGTCGGTCCCAATTGTTTCCTGCTCTGTGGGGTTATCTCTCGACTGGGAAATCCAGTCTATGATGTTGTGGGCCCACAGTTCAGTCTGGGACCGTGACCAGATCGCGCTGGCGTGTAGCTCTGGGCTGGCAACCAAGCACCTGGCGGAACCGGGATCTCTTCCGCGGTTTAGCCGGGTGAGTTAAAGCTGATTGAATCCCCCACCATGGGGTATCCTCTCACCTGTGAAACACAATCACTTGTGTTTTATGGTCGCAAGTTCTGATTGCTGGTCACTGTGCCAATCCTGCTGTGCTGCTTCTCAGAATGAGAGTCCTCCTGGCGCCGCCATCTTGCCCACTGGACATTTTCATCCAAACCACTATAGCTATTTATAAGGCAGTTTGAGGTTATGTTAATTTATTTAAACAACATTAATAAGTTCCTTAACTGGTTTGACAATCTCTTTAGGCCTTGGTTATTAGATGGGCTTATAATGCCTGGCATGGGCTCCTCTCAGCTTTTATGGAATAGGTCTCAAATCTAATCAGAGAACAATTGGCTTTCCCCATAACGGGCAAGCCACTATTGTGCAGGTAGGCACATCTTGCCTGGCAAGTTGTCCTTCCTGTTTGTAGAGTTCACAGGTAGGCAAGACCAATAATACCTTTTTTTTTTTTTCATTCAGCAACCCACACAGACAATACCCTCTAGCATTTTGAATGCTAGTGAATAGTGAGAAAGTTTCCATCTTGGTTGTATCTAAGGTGTGTGACATATTCCACAAGACTGGTTTTGATGGCTAATATTAATTGTCAACTTGGCACACCCAGGAAGAAGGACCCTATCTGACTGGTTTATCTGTGGGGCATTTTCTTGATTGCTAGTCCTTTTATGAGCAGCACCATTCCTAGGCATGTGGGCCTAGGCTATATAAGACAGGTAGTGGAACATGAGCATAAAGGCAAACCAGTAATCAAGGGTGGGTAAGGGCTCATCCTCAGGGGCTCTTTGTAGAGGAATGTTAATCCAGAAATATGGCTGTTCTGGCAAGGGATCATGTACAAAACCCTAGATTTATGTGATCCAGCTGGAATGCAGACAGGCCACACACATATAAACCCTCTGGATACAACACATACATACCTTTAGTACACACCTTTAATTCGAAATAATAGAGGTAAGGTTAATTTGTAGAAGGAAGCACCCATGTTTGAAAGTGATGTGTAATTGAGGGCCAGATAAAGTGACAGATCAGTGAAAGATTTGACAGAATGAGTCAGAGATAGGATATGCCCAATACATGTGAAAACAGAAAGGAAAGAGAGGTGACTTCAGAGAGGGCAGGGAAGAGAGAGGAAAAAGAAGTGACTTAAGAGAGCAACTCAGAGGGAGAGAGGGGCAGGCAGTTTTATAGGAAGTTTTACAGTGACAGGTTGAAGATAGAATAAGCTAGACACAGGTGGAGGCAGTATAAGACAGAGAATGAGAAGGAGCCAGATTAGAGCAAATTGATAGAGTTAGTTTGAGGCTAAGCAGAACTTTTCAGTCAGCAGCTGAGAGAAGCAAGTTTGAATCAGTCAGATTAGGGCGTAGTTGAGCCAGAACAGCTGACTAAAATGAGACAGCCTAAATTCACAAAGAACAAAAAAGGGTGAGCATATTCAGCAGTAAGTCTCAGATGCTGAAAACATTTTAGGCCTATATTAAATTGTATTGAGGGTAGAAGTTTCTAGGAGTAGGCCTAGGTTAGCAGAGAGAGACAGTAAGCATTCAAGACAACAGTTACCTCAGGCGAATAAAAGTTACATTTACACCTGTGGACCAATTCCTGTCTACATCAGTTTAACAATGTTGTGTGTCAACATGTGGTTATGTACACATGAATGCAGGTTCCCATAGAGGCTGGTATTATCATATTTTCCTTCACTCAAGTTAGAAGTTGTTGTGAGCTGTCCAACCAATGTGGGAGCTAGAGTAGTAGATACTTAACTATCTTTCCAGCCCCTCTGAGATAGTTTTTTATTGTACTATCTTCAGTTTGACATCTTCATACTATGAAGCCTTTATGATAAAAGTCCTTTATGTTCTCTCAATAAGCTAATTTTGTGAATTAATGATCTCTCAAAATGTTTGTTGGATACTGATTTCACTGGAACTTGATGCATCTAGATGACCAATGTGGCTATTGCTTCATTTTGGTAAACGTGAGTTTCTTGCATTAACATTTTTCTTCTATTGACATCACAACATGACATTCCTCCAGGCTTTATGGCCATATAACTTCATGCAAGCCAGTCTAGGAAGCCTAAGCCCAGCTTTGTGTTTTGTCCCGAGTGGTTGAACTCTCACAAGAACTTGGATCTCATTGCCCCAGAGATTTTTATAGATCAGTCCTGTGGAATTTTTTTAGCTCCTTCCAAGTGAATGTAGTGCCAAGGCCACAGTATTTTCTAGGCAAAATACAGGTGAGGCCTTACAGACTGAAATAGGGTGCTTGCCTTTTAATATCATCTGTGTTACATAGGATGTTACACCACTGGCTATGTCCAGCCTTTTCTGAGAATGGCTTCTTTTGGGTGAGTTTTTTTATATTGTCTCCCCATTGTTGGAAGGAAGGAAGACTCTTTCCTCAAAAGTGGACATTTTACCAGACCTGTAACTATCAATAGTTTGTTGAACATTCTTTGATGGGCATGAAGAGAAAGTAACTTTCTTCTGTGGTTATGTAGTAAATGCTTTAGAAACCTGTTCTTTTTATATTTTAGAGGAAACCTCCAGAAGTCCTCATTACCATGTTTACTGATGTATTTTGTCTGTTTTTAGAGTCTCCCAACTCCAAACTAGAGAGTTTTGTCATCTTGGTAGCAATATGTGTATTATGTATAATAGGTTAGTTAGATACAGAGACTCTTCTGGCATTTCCTGACATCTCTTCTTTGTTTGACTGCTCTTATTGTGGTACCCAGAGGGGGTGCAGAGGAAGGGACAGAGGGAGGGTGGGAAGGAGAGAGGGAAGAGACAGAGGGGGGGGGGAGAGAAAATGGGAGAGAGAGAGAGAATGAAAGAGAGAATATGGGGAAGAGCATATCCTGACTTTGTTGGCTACGTTGGGTGGTAGTTTTGATGCTATGAGCAGAGGAAACCCTCATCTGATGCATTTCTGAGCATATTTTATGTCTTTCTGAAAAAGAAATTCAGATTGTTATATCTGCTCACATTTTTCTATGAATAGCATGTAGACACTTTCTTGTTCTTAACTTCTTTGTAATCCACACTTCTTCTGAGGTTCTATCTGTGGTTGTTCTACTGTCTTTTTAACTCACCTTGAACAGATTTACTTTCACAGGCTTTTCATGTTGAATGCAGAAGTGACAGACTTTTTCTTTCATGTGATGAAAGTATAGTTCCCCTTCAAGTCAGTTTTCCGACTGTGTCTTCTGGCTGGGCATTTTTAGCCCTTGGTTCCTGACTTTATTTGCACAGTCACATATTTGCTTTCAGGTCTCACTAACTACAAAAGACATAACTAAAAGTTTCTGATACTCTTTTAAGTTGAGTAAGGATGAAGGAATGAATCATTAGGTCACTGTTGTGAGGCATAAATGGCGACTCACCTTACCTAGGCACAATGACAGACCGATGTAATGATGCCTTCTAAGTGCAGCTTGTTGAACCAGTGGGTTTATTGAGCTTACATATGAGAATGCAGGTGAGCAGTTACTTCCAAGAGCAGAGTTGACCCCAAACAGTTGTGTTACTGAAGCTTCACACCAGCATGGTTGATAACTTTCCCCAAACTACACAAATGGAGTACTCCTTGGATAACCTCCCACACTTTGTATATTGTAGCACCTCCCGGGACCTTAAGACATAGACAACTTCATCAGAATTACATATTACCTGGCAGAGAAGTGTAAGAAGGAATGGCTGAAATCTCAGTGGAGGGTCTAATGATCCTCCCTATGAGGGAATGTCAATAGGAGACTTTTTGAGAGTTGCTTGTGAGTATGTGGTGTGATGGCAATGGTTATTATGCTCAGAAGACTGTTGTACAATACCATACTGGACAAAAAGAAATGCCCACCCTAGGTCTTCTCTGACATTCTTCAGACTGTCCTTGGTAAACATGATCCGTTTGATCCTTTTCTTTGTAAAGCATTCTACCACCATTGTTAGAATAACCCTGCTCTTTGAGGTTGCAGTCCTCCCAGTCCATATAGCCATTCTGAGTGGAGCACTGGATGGAGGACTCCCTTTCCACAGCAGGGCCTCCTACTCTCTGCCTGACCTTCTCTGGACAATGCCTTTAGGCATAGAGGTCTCTAACCATGTCTCATATATGACCTTTGACAGAGTTCCCTGCTAGATCTCCTCTCCCTGTGCCCATAGGATACTTAGGTACTATGTTCCCATTCATATGACAGGAGTGTGCTGTGTAATGTGTATCAAGAATCTTTGAAGTGCCTAGTTCCAATTTTTTACACCTATACTGAAAATCCCCATGCATTCTGCAAGGGGTATATAGCCTTTGTTCTCCCTGAGTAAAATTGAAACATCTCCCTGAAGTGGTTCCTATCATGCTCTCAGCCTTCTGAGCCCTCACCTTCTTTTCCTTCTGCCTTGATGCGCTAGTGGCCAATAGCCTCTCAGGGAAGAGGAGAACCACAATCTTCTCCTACATAAGTCTAATACTTGGCTTTACCTCCCTTTGATTCAAAGGTTCATGGATCCAGCTTCTGCATGTAAATTAGAGGTACCCTAAACACCCAGGATTCTGTGGCTTTCCCTTCTGTTGTTGAAGGGCTCCATTGGAGTCCTTTCTTTTTAATCCAATTTTAGTCCACTTAATTTTATAGGGTTCATATGCTTGTCATGGAAATCACAGTTCTGCTATCTTCAGGTGGCAAGAAATGTCCTTTGCTCCAAACCACCTTCAATGCTTCATTGTATTTTGATGACTTGTTGAGTGGGAAGTTGAAAGGGTGGCTTTGTTTGTACTCCAGCAAGGGAATTTTTGCATGCTCAACACAATTCAAAGCTTATCTCTCAGTTATACCAGTTGAAAAATAGTAAAAGTTCTACTCACTCAACCCCATGTATTACCAAGAAACAATCTGTCTCTCACTAATTTTTCTAGGGTTGTTATAGGGTCTTAATCTATAGCCATATGTGATCTTTAACTTGTGACAATCCTCTTGCTTCAGATTTCATGATCGGATTATAAGTACATGCCATCATAACCAGCTAAAATAGTCTTTTGTTAATTTCAAATATGAAATTAAAATACTTTTGAATATGCTTCTTTTGGAGACAGGGTTTTGCTAGCCCAGGCTAGCCTCAAACTCCTATCAATCCTTCTGCTCCAAACCCCACAAATGCTGGCATTGCAGATGTGTATCATCACTCAGCTAAATGCACATTTGTTAATCAAAAATGTGAGACATAGAGACTTCATTTAAAAAAAATTCTTTGTTTTAAACATTCCTTTATTTTTCTTTTATATGTATATGGTATGGATGTTTTGCCAGCATGATATGTCTGTGCACCATATGTTTGTATTTTCTTTGGAGCCCAAGGGAGGATGTTGGATCCTCTGAAACTGTAGTTACAGACTGCCCTATTGGTGCTGAAGCAGAATTTAGGTCCTCAGGAAAACACTTCTACATTTAACCCTTGAGCCATTGCTCCAGGCCCAGAAATATTTATTTTTAAGTATGCTGGGTTTTTTTGTTTGTTTGTTTTATTTTTTTTCGATTGGTATAGTTTCTTTAAATGTAGTTCCAAGTGGTCTTGAATTCACAGCAATCCTCCTGCCTCAGCATTCTATGTAGCATGATTTCAGTTTTGAGCTACCAAGCCCTTCTCCTTTACTAACTCAAGTATTCTGTGTATTCCAGAGAATTTGTTGTTACACAGCAGCTATAAAAGTTGGACCATTTGTCTTACAGTAAAAAGGGGTAGACAATGTGGGGTTCTGCCCCATCTGCATTTAACAGATTGTTTACATGATATTTTAAGTTTCACTTGTCTGAAGGCTGATAATATCATACTGTTCTTGTGATAAAAGTATAAACATGGCAAGGAAGGAACACACATCTGGAGGGCAGTAGCAGACCTCATCAATAAAGTATTTGGTGTAAGGAGCAGTCAGTTATGAGAAATGTACTGATATGCACTCCTACAGAGACTTGGAAAAGAATGATGCTGGTGATGTGCTTGGGCAATTTTCCAGTGAGATTATTTGTACTTTGCTTCATTGTTAGAAGATGAGACAGTCCTTTCAGGTGCACTGGAGGTTACAAAATGGGGATGATCAGGTTGTTAATGTTCTAACCCTTGTTATAAGCTAGTTGGGCCCCAATTAAATGTTGTTCTTTATAAAGGTTGTCATGGTCATCGTGTCTCTTCACAGCAACAAAACCCTAAGACAATAATCTTCCCCCTCATACTCACTTCCTTTTTCCTTACCTTACCTCTCTTTTCTGTTCTCTCTGTCTCTTCCTCTTTCCCTGTCCCTCTGCCTTTCTTGTACTGAGAATTGAAACCAGGGCCTTGCATATGATAGACAAGTCCTCTACTACAGAACTATATCCCCAGTTTAAAAAATATTATTAATATTTACAACTTATTCACTTTTTATCGCAGTTGTAGCCCCCTCTCTCATCTACTCCCAGTACCATACTCACTCCCTCTTCCCCCCCCATCTCTTTTCCCAGTCCACTGATAGGGGAAGTCCTCCTCCCCTTCTGTCTGACCCTAGCCTATTAGGTCCCATCAGGACTTCCTGGATCCTCTTCCTCTGTGGGCTGGCTAGGTCACCCCACCAGGGAGAAGTGATCAAGGAACAGTCAACCAAGTTCATGTCAGAGACTGTCTCTTCTCCCTTTACTAGGGAATCCACGTAGAGACTGAGCTGTCTATGGGCTACATCTGAGCATGAAGTCTAGGTCCTTTTAAGGCACAGTCTTTGGTTATTTCATCAGTCTCTGCAGTCCCCCCTGGACCAAGCTTTATTAGCGTTGTTGGTCTCCTTGTGGGGTTGCTGTCCCTTCTGGGTCCTTCTATATCCCTCTTCTTCCATTGTCTCCCTGTGCTCTGTCCAAAGTTTGGCTGTGAGTCTTAGCATCTGCTTCAATCCCCTGCTAGGTGGAGTCTTTTAGAGGACGTCTATGGTAAGTACATTCCATTGCTATTTCTTCTCTTCTACCCCTTCTAGTGTCTATCCTGTTTCCCCTTCTGAATGAGAATTAAGCATCTTTCCTAGGGTCCTCATTGTTTAGCTTCTTTAGGTGTACAGATTTTGGTAAGCTTATCCTATATTATATGGCTAATATCTACTTATAAGTGAGTATATACCATGTGTGTCTTTCTACTTCTGGGTTACCTCACTTAGGATGAACTTTTCTAGTTCCATCCGTTTGCTGCAAATTTCATGATTTCCTTCTTTTCAATTGCTGAGTAGTATTCTATTGTGTAAATGTACCACAATTTCTGTATCTACAGGAAAATTATCTTAGTTCTGTGATTAGGCAGTTATTAGAGACACATAAAGAAGAAACAAACAAACAAATAGAGGCCATCATGGAGAAAGGAATCCACAATAAAACCAGTGAAGGAAATGAAAAAAAATCATGCAAAACATGAAAAAGGAATTAGAATCAATAAAGAAAACACTGAGAAAACAATTGAGAAAACCCTGGAGATGGAGAATTTAGAGAAGGGATCAGGAACCACAGAGGTAAATATCACCAAAAGAATACAAGAAATGGAAGGCTAATTTCAGGCACTGAAAATACAATTTCAGAAATCAATATATCTCTCAAAGAAATGGAAAAGTACCTGACACAAAACCTTCAAGAAATCAAGGACACCATGAAAAGATGAAACCTAAGAATAATAGGAATAGATGAAATAGAAGATTCCAGGCTCCAAGGTCCATGAAATATTTTCAAGAAAATCATTAGAAGAAAATTTCCCCAACCTTAAAAATGGATACCCTTATACATACAAGAGGTTTACAGAACACCAAATAGACTAGACTAGTCTCCCATCCAAAAAAAAAAAAAAAAAATCCCAGGGCCAGATGGTTTCAGTGCAGAATTCTACCAGAACTTCAAGAAACAGCTAATTCCAATACTCTTCAAACTATTTCAGAAAAAAGAAAAAGGAACAATAACAAACTCATTCTATGAAACCACAGTCATCTTGATACCTAAACCACACAAAAACCCAACAAAGAAAGAGAATTTCAGGTCAATCTCTTATGAATATTGATATGAAAATACTCAATAAAATACTCTCAAACTGAATCCAAGAACACATAAAAAAATCATTCACCATGACCAAGTAGGCTTCATCCCAGGCATGCAGCAGTGGATTTAGAAATCCATCAATGTAATCAACCATATAAACAAATAGAAAGAAAAACCACATGATCATCTCCTTATGTGCTGAAAAAGCATTTGAAAAAATCTAACACACATTCATGTTTAAAGTCTTTGAGAGATCAGGGATACAAGACACATAATTAAGCATAGTAAAGGCAACATGCAGGGAGCCTATAGACAGCATCAAACTAAACAGAGAAAAACTTAAATCAATCCCACTGAAATCAGGAACAAAGCAATGCTGCCCATTCTCTCCATATCTCTTCAACATAGTATTGGAAGTCTTAGCTAGAAAAATAAGACAACTAAAGAAGATAAAAGGGACACAAATTGGAAAGGAAGAAATCAAGGTATCATTATTTGCAGATGATATGATAGTATACATGAGTGACCCTAATAATTCAACCAGAGAACCCCTTCAGCTGATAAACACCTTCAGCAAAGTGGCTGGATATAAAATAAACTCAAAATAATCAGTAGCCCTCCTGTATACAAAAGACAAAAAGGCTGAGAAAGAAATTAGGGAAACAACACCCTTCACAGTAGCCATTAATAACATAAAGTACCTTGGTGTGGCTCTAACCAAGCAAGTGAAAAGCCTGTTTGAAAAATACTCCAAGTCTCTGAAGAAAGAAATAGAAGAAGATATCAGAAGATGGAAAGATCTCCCATGCTCATGGATCGGTAGGATTAACATAATGAAAATGGCCATCCTGCCAAAAGCAATCTACAGATTCAATGCAATTCCCATCAAAATACCAAAACAATTCTTTTGTATCTCAAACTCTCATATAAATGCTTGGTTGATATGGCAGTCTGCTTATAAACCCAGTGTTTGGAAGACAGAGATAGGTGATCTCTAGAAAAAGATAACTGGCTAGAATTTCTATGTAAACACTGAGCAAAAT
Organism: Psammomys obesus; assembly: GCF_907164565.1. Classification (NCBI taxonomy): domain Eukaryota; kingdom Metazoa; phylum Chordata; class Mammalia; order Rodentia; family Muridae; genus Psammomys; species Psammomys obesus. The sequence continues at coordinate 3,443,511 of NW_026594354.1, read as the reverse complement.
GAACAGGCTCAAAATATAATGTAGTGAGTGACTAAGGAAAACACCAGATGTCAACCTCTTGGTCTTCACATGTGCACATAGAACATCTGCCTACATGTAAACCCTACACACGTACCACACATATACATAAAATATTATTTTCAATCTCATATTTAAAATAGATTTTTTAGGGACTGTTGTAATGCATAGTAACTTTCTTCAATGTACTTAAAATTAGTCCCGAGATTGTGTTTTCTTAGACAATTCATGTATCTCAAAAGTGGCTTATAAACTCAGGGCTATAAATGTAATCCTTTAATAATATTATCCTATGAGTTGTTAAATTATGAGATCCTTAGTCCCCAGGGAAATTCAAATCAAAACAACCCTGATATTTCACCTTTCACCCATCAGAATGGCTAAAATAAAAAAACTCAAGTGACAACACATGCTGAAGAGGATGTGAAAAGGGGAAACCCTCCTCCATTGCTATTGGGAATGTAAAATTGTACAACCACCTTGGAAGGCAATCTCAAGCTTTCTTAGAAAAGTGGGAATAGTGTTACCTTGGTGCTATACCACTCCTAGGCATATATCCAAAAGATGCTCAAGTATACAACAAGAACATTTGCTCAACTATGTTTATAGTAGCTTTACATCCCAAGTTAAAAAAAAACATTTTTGCATTAAATTTCCCATGCTGGCCCTGAACTCACTTAGACAAATGTTACATTCTGATTTTTCTGTCTCACCTTTTCATATCTTTCACCTCGATTATTGGTTCTTTTGATGTGGAGAATGGGTGAATACCAGCTGATTGAGTTTTGTTTAAGCATGTATACGAGATCACCAGTAGCAGTGGAACCGTGGCATTCCAAAGCCTATGGCAGTAGCAAAGTGTCACAGCTCTTTGAGCTGCTGAGCAGAGGCCTGAAACTGATCAGAAGGCAGATCTGGTAAGATGCAGGTCAAAGGCTGCCTACAGTGCTCCATGCTAGTAAATGGCAGAAGCCCACTGCAGCAGACAGCAAGTGGCTGGCCCCCAGCCAACTAGCAGTCAAGCCCCCAGTGGTCTAGAAGCTCAGAACTGGGGCTAGGCAGCTGCTAGATTAGCAGCCAAGTTAGGGTGTCCCGTGGCAATTCTTCCCTAGAATAAATGAATCTCAGACCTTCTTGAAATGAGAAAGGGTATGCATTTATTTTGTGTAAAATATAAAGACAATATACCTTGGGAAGAGGGAGGGGTTCTGAGGGTGAATGTGTTTGATTCCACGGAGTCAGGGGTGCCAGGGATAAGTAGTCTACATGTAACAAAGCAGTCCTGTCATAAGAGGGGGAAAGCAGGACTTAATTATCCTATGGGTGGGAGAAGAGCTTCAGGTAAAGTCAAAGGCCATTTGGAAAATCAAGACACAATGGCATCTTATTAGCACAGGGTGTATATCTCCATGAATCCACAGGTGCTTGTCTATCAGGAAAGGGTCTGGCCTGTGATCTTTCTGAGGGCTATGTGACACTCCTCACAAGATCTGGGGTACCCAGATCAGGTAGAAAGAGAATCCCACTGAGAAAAGGGAGTCCATCATCTTAGACCAAGCATGAGGCTATACAGCAATGTCAGATTTAAACCTTCTTCAGCAGAATTCCACAAAGGAGCAGTTGGTGTGGTTTCCCTTGGCGTGGGCTCTAACCTGAAAGCCAATGAGGCCTGCCCCCAGAAATAGTGTTGAGTCTGCTGCATCTCCTTATAATATTAGCATCTTTCCCTTGACCTAAATCACCTAATGTTTTATTTTGCCTGCATTCAATTGATCCCAGGCTCGATATATTATTGAATATTCAAAGCTATATATACATATATAGAACATTCATTATGAAATGATTAGCATGATCTAGTCATATCCACCATCGCACATTTGTTGTATGCATACAAGTACATAGTACAGTATTAACTGTACTCACCATGCTGTAATTAGATCAACACAAACCAACGCATCTTATACCAACACATTTTATCCCTTGATCAATACAATCCCCTTGACTTGAACCTGGGAACCACACTTCTACCTGTTTTTGAAAGTTCTACATTTTCTTTTGAAGATTTCACATGTAAGTGATAAGTAATTCCAGCATATCATGTCTGTTTCCACTTCTTTGCAGGGAGTTCTAGTATCTCACATTAATTATGGCAGCATTGGGCATTTTTGGTTTTGTCCTTGAAGTATGTTCACACTGCTGCAACAAGTTTCACAGATTCAGTAGTTCAAACAACAAAGGTTTGTCTTATAATTTTGGAATATGGAAGTGAGCAGTCTTTGGTGGTGGTATTTGTGGTTGAGCTTAGGATTTCATACATATTAGGCAAATGTTCTGTCTACCATTGAGAGGCATTACTAGCTTTAGAAGGTAGATGGCAGTGTGTTAGCAGAGTTGGTTCTTCCTGAGGGCTGTGAGGAAATGATAAGCTCCAAGACTTATTCTTTGACCTACAGATGAACAACTTCCTTTTAACTTAACATTCTTTATATGTATCTGTATCCATATTTTCTTTTCCTATAAAGATACCAATTGTTAGAATCAAGCGGCAGAAAGTACCTTGGCAGATCCAGGCCAAGGCATGCTGCAAAGAGATCATACCAGGTAACATATCTCATATGAGAGGTTTATTCAGGGAAGGGTGCAAAAGGCCATCTCAGACTGAGGACATGACACACACACACACACACACACACAGAGAGAGAGAGAGAGAGAGAGAAAGAGAGAGAGAGAGAGAGAGATGCAGACAGACAGGCAGACTGGAAGACACAGAGAAAGAGAGAGGGAGGGCTGTGATGTTGGGAGAGACCTTATAAAGGATGTGTGTGTAGCATAGGAAAATACACAACTCAGAGTGACAGTGGAAAGGCACTGAATCTGGTGGCAGCAGTGGTGGGTGATGACATAAGCTGCTGGTGCTGAGTATCTGAAGGGTAGGCTGGCAGAACACAAGATTTGTAACATCAGCCATAGGGGAAGAAGGCCACCCTAAGGTCCCCTTAAAACGGATCACTTCTGTAAAGCCCCTACTTCCAAGCAGGGCCACATTTTGAGATATCACACATTCGGACTTCACATATCAGTGTTTTAGAGAACACATTTGAACCTATAACAAGCCTCTGACAAATTTCTTTCTTGAGAAGACATGAATTTTACTTCTCATTCATTTCAGGCTTTACTTCTCTGTTGGGTTCCAGTTTTTGTTTTTCTTTCCAAAGGATTCTCTTTGTTCTTTGATGTTAATAAAAATCTTAGGCCACTAAACTTCACTGTTTCCCCATGTGAACTCTGCAAAGTAAAAGTCTGTGCAAGCAGGAAAGGTACAGTTCACTCCCAAGTCAGTCACTTCTCATGTTTTCTAGCTAGCCAATTTCAGCCTAATACTCTCAACTTACTTTATACAGTATGGACTCTTAACCATATTCAAAATTCAAAACAAAGCTGCGTCATTGAATGGTCACTTATGTAAAACTACATGCTTAAAGTTTAGAACCTCGTGTTTTGATATTTGTATATAATGTTTAAAATTTTCACAATCTCCCCTATCTGTGGATTGGGGGAGGGGCATGTGAGGAGAAGAAGGAGAGAGGGTGGGATTGGGAAGGGAGGAGGGAGGGAGTTACAGGTGGGATAGAAAGTGTATAAAATGTAATTAATAAAAATATAAATAAAAATGTTCACAATCAAATCCATTAACATGTCTATTACCTCTATATTTACATGCATATGTTATGAACATTTAAGGTCTTTCCTCCTTCCAAAATCTAAGTATACTGTACAGTATTGTTAGCTCTGGTGACCATGTTGTATATTAGATCTCTAGAAACCAAATTGATTAACTGACTGTTTATACCCTTTGACCTACATCAGCTCCTCTCCCATATCCTCTAACTACTAGCCATCATTATGCTATCACTCTGCTTTTAAAAATGACATAAGCATGAGATCATAAATATTTGTATTCATATGTTTGGATTTTTTTTTAACAGATCTTGCCACAGGTTTATTTGTAAAAACAGCAAAGGACACTGGTCATCTGAAAATAGTGTGTAGGTGACTGTGTCACACCGGTCCGTCTGTCTTCACAGTGGCAGAAGCCTTTCCTATGGGGCCTTCATGGGGGCCTGGACACCTTTGGGAGCCTGAGCTGGAGCTGGAGCTGAAGCCTCTGCCTTGGTTTGAACCTTCGGCCTGGTTGGCAGAGCCTACAACCCTTGGCTGTGTAGCTTTGAATCTGCTTCCCAAGCTTGGGGTGAGCGATAAAAGCCAGACAGCTGAGTTTGTTGCTTGGGCCTTTTGGTATCTTGGGTTTAATGGCCACAGGCTTCACAAGAGCTTTGATGGCCCCTGCTCACACACTGATTGCCTTTGCATTGTTTGCCTGCATCTTCTTCAGGCCTTTCTTGTTGTGCTTCTTGGCAAAGCACATGTTCTCAGGAACTTGGAGGCCACCACCTTAAGAGATTTGCATCTTTGTGATGTCATTTCTGTGCCCTTTATAGGACTGGTTGTGTGCAGTGTAATTCTTGGACTTGGCCATGTCTGTATAGTAAGCCATGGCTTTTTCAGAGACTGGGACCAGAAGAGAAAGAGGATTTCCTCGTTTTTAAAAGCAGAGTAACCTATTACATAACATGCATTACATTTTTATTTACTCATAGATGGGCACATACTTTCTGTATTTTGGCTACTGTGAATAATAATGTAATGGATGTGAGAATGTAGGGCTTTTTTTTGGACATTTCTCCAGACGTGAGATTGATAGGACATATGGTACGGCTATTTATACCTTCTTGAGACACTTCTATCCTGGTTTCTATAGTGGCTGTGCCAATTTACATTATCATAAAAAATATGAAAAGATTCTCTCTTTTCCACATTTTGCAAAATGTTATGTTCTCATTCTTTAATAACAGCCACTCTAATGTGTGAGAAAATATCTTATTGTTTTGATTTGCATTTCCCATTAATTAGAGATATGGATTTGATTTGCATTTCCCATTAATTAGAGATACCTTGTTGTGTGTCATTGAAAAAAAATGTTCAGGTCCTTTGCCCACTTTTTAAAAAATATTTATTTTTTACTAATTACAGTTTATTCAATTTGTATCCCAGCTGTAGCCCCTACCCTCTTCCCCTCCCATTCCTATACTCCCTCCCTCATCTCTTCCTTTGCCCCTCTTCAAGTCCACTGATAGGGAGGTCCCCCTCTCCTTCTATCTGACCTTATCCTATCAGGTCTCATCAGGACCGGCTGCATTGTCTCCCTCTGTGGCCTGGTAAGGCTGCTCCCCCCTCAGAGGGAGGTATTTAAAAAGCCAGCCACTGAGTTCCTGTCAGTGAGAGTCTCTGTTCCCCTTACTAAAGAACCCCTTGGAGACTGACCTGCCATGGACTACATAAGTGCAGATGTTCTGGGTTATCTCCATCATGGACTTGGTTGGAGTATCAATCTCAGAAAAGACCCCTGTGCCCAGAGTTTTTGGTTCTGTTGCTCTCCTTGTGGAGCTCCTGTCCCCTCTATCTCTTCTATCTCCCCTCTATCTTCTCCTTCTTTCATAAGATTTCCTGCATTCTGCTCAGAGATTGCCTATGAGTCTGAGCATTGTCTCCTGTTGATACCTTGCTGGCTATGGTCTTTCAGAAGCCCTCTGTGGTAGGCTCCTGTCCTGTTCTCTGTTTTCCCCCTCTTCAGATGTCTATCCCATTTGCCTTTCTGAATGAGGATTGATGATCTTAACCAGGGTCCTCCTTCTTGCTTAGCTTCCTTAGGTATACAGATTTGAGTGTGTTTATCCTATATTATATGTCTAATATTCACTTATAAGTGAGTATATACCATGTGTGTCTTTCTCCTTCTGGGATACCTCACTCAGGATGATCTTTTCCAGTCCCCACCATTTGCCTGAAAATTTCATGATTTCCTTGTTTTTAACTGCTTAGTAATATTCCATTGTGTAAATTTACCACAATTTTTGTAACCATTCCTTAGATTAGGGACATATATATATATATATATATATATATATATATATATATATATATATATTTTTTTTTTTTTTTTACAGATTCTGCCTATTACGAATAAAGCTGCAGTGAACATGGTTGAGCAAATGTCCTTGTTGTATACTTGAGCATATTTTGGATATATGCCTAAGAGTGGTATATATAGCTGGACATTGAAGAAGCACTCTTCCTCATTGTCTGAGAAAGTTTCAAATTAATTTCCAAAATGGTTGTACAAGTTTACATTCCCACCAACAAAGGAGGAGGGTTCCCCTTTTTCCACATCTTCTCCAGCATGTAATATCCCTTGAGTTTTTGATCTTAGGCATTCTGATGAGTGTAAGGTGAAATCTCAGGGTCGTTTTGATTTGCATCTTTCTGATGACTAAGGACATTGAACATTTCTTTGAGTATTTCTCTGCCATTTGATGCCTCTATTGAGAATTCTCTGTTTAGCTCTGTTCCCCATTTTTTAATTGGATTACTTGATTTGTTGCTGTTTAACTTCTTGAGTTTTTTATATGTGCTGGATATTAGGCCACTGTCAGATATAGGGTTGGTGAAGATCCTTTCCCAATCTGTAGGCTGTCCTTTTGTTCCAATGACAGCGTCCTTTGCTTTACAGCTTTTCAGTTTCATGAGGTCACATTTATTGATTGTTGCTCTTAAAGCCTGTGCTGTTCAGGAAGTTGTCTCCTGTGCCAATGACTTCCAGGCTCTTCCCACATTTTCTTCTAACAGTCTTAGTGTGTCTGGATTTATACTGAGGTATTTGATCCAGTAGGACTTTACTTTAGTGCAGGGTGATAAATATGGCTCTATTTGCATTTTTCTGCATGTAGACATCCAGTTAGACCAGCACTATTTGTTGAAGATGCTGTCTTTTTTTCCATTGTATAGTTTTGGTTTCTTTGTCAAAATTCAAGTATCCATAGGTGTGTGGGTTTATTTCTGCGTCTTCTATTTTATTCCATTGATCCACCATTCTGTTCCTATGCCAGTACCTTGCAAGTTTTATTGCTATTGCTCTGTAGTACAGCTGGAGATAAGGGATAGAGATACAGACTATCTGTTGTTGTACAGAATTATTTTGACAATTCTGGGTTGTTGTTTTTATCCATATGAAATTGGGAATTGTTCTTTTAATTTCTGTAATGAATTATGTTGTATTTTGATGGGAATTGCACTGAATTTGTAGATTGTTTTTGGCAAGATGATAATTTTCCTTATATTAATCCTACCAATCCATGAGCATGGGTGAACTTTCCATCTTCTGATAGCTTCTTCAATTTCTTTCTTCAGAGAGTTAAACTTTTTTTCAAACAGGTCTTTCACTTGCTTGGTTAGAGTCACACCAAGGTACTTTATGTTATTAGTGGCTATTGTGAAGGGTGTTGTTTCCCTCATTTCTTTCTCAGCCTTTTTTTCTTTTATATACAAGAGGGCTACTTTCTTCTTTTTTGAGTTTCTTTTATACCCAGCCACTTTGCTGAAGATATTCATCAGTTGAAGGAGTTCTCTGGCTGATTTTTTGGGGTAGCTCCTGTATACTATCATGTAATTTACAAATAGTGATACTTTGAATTCTTTCTTTCTGATTTTTATCACTTTTATCTCTTTTATTTGTCTTTTTATTTTTATTTTTAGTATTAGTTACATTTTATTAACTCTGTATCCCAGCTGTATCCTGCTTCCTCATTCCCTCCCAATCCCACTCTTTCTCCCTCATCTCCTCCCTACCCGTTTCCAAGTCCACTGATTGAGGAGGACCTCTTCCCCTTTCATCTGACCCTGTTTTATCAGGTATCTTCAGGACTGGCTGCAAAGTCCTTCTCTGTGGCCTAGCAGGACTGCTCTTCCCTTGGGGGTGGGGAGGTCAAAGAGCCTACCATTGAGTTCATGTCAGAAATAGTCCCTATTCCCCTTACTATGGGAAATTAATTGGTTACTGAGCTACCACGGGCTACATCCGAGTAGAGGTTCTATGTTATATCCATACATGGTCCTTTGCTCAACCATGTTTGTAGCAGCTTTATTTGTAATAGCCAGAACCTGGAAACAACCCAAATGTCCATCAACAGAGGAATGGATACAGAAATTGTGGTACATTTACACAATGGAATACTACTCAGCAATTAAAAACAAGGAAATCATGAAATTTGCAGGCAAATGGTGGGATTTAGAAAAGATCATTATGAATGAGGTATCCCAGAAGGAGAAAGACACACATGATATATGCTCACTTATATAGACCTATAAGATATAATAAGCATATTGAAATCTATACACCTAAAGAAGATAAACAAGAAAGAGGACCCAGGGTAAGATAATCAATCCTCACTTAGAAAGACAAATGGGATGGGCATTGGATGTAGAAGAAAACAAGTAACAGGTCAGAAGTCTACCAGAGAAGGCCTCTGAAAGACTCTACCTAGCAGTGTATCAAAGCAGATACTAAGACTCATAACCAAACCTTCAGCAGAGTGCAGGGAATCATATGAAAGAAGGGGGAGTTAGTATGACATGGAAAGGATAGGAGCTCCACAAAGACCAAATATATCTGTGCACAAGGGTCTTTTCTGAGACTGACACTCCACCAAGGACCATGTATGGATATAACCTAGAAGCTCTGCTTGGATGTAGCCCGTGGTAGCTCAGTAACCAATTGGTTTCCCATAGTAAGGGGAACAGGGACTATTTCTGACATGAACTCAATGGCAGGCTCTTTGACCTCCCCACCCCCAAGGGATGAGCAGTCCTGCTAGGCCACAGAGAAGGACTTTGCAGCCAGTCCTGAAGATACCTGATAAAACAGGGTCAGATGAAAGGGGAGGAGGTCGTCCCCAATCAGTGGACTTAGAAAGGGGCAGGGAGAAGATGAGGGAGGGAGGGTGGGATTGGGAGGAAATGAGGGAGCAGGATACAGCTGGGATACAGAGTTAATAAAATGTAACTAATAATAGTAATAATAATAAAAGATTCATAACCAAAACTTCGGCAGAGTACAGGGAATCATATGAAAGAAGGAGGAGATAGTGTGACATGGAAAGGATAGGAGCTCCACAAGGACCAAATATTTCTGGGCATAGGGGTCTTATATGAGACTGTTTCCCTTTTGGTTGTCTTATTGCTCTAGCTAGGACTTACTGTACTATGTTGAAGAGATATGGAGAGAGTGGGCATTTTGCCTTGTCTGTGATTTCAGTGGGATTGATTTAAGTTTCTCTCCATTTAGTTTGATGTTGGATATAGGCTTGCTGTATATTGTCTTTACTATGTTTAGGTAAGTGCTTTGTTTTCCTGATCTCTCCAAGACTTTAAGCATGAAATGGTGTTGGATTTTCAAATGGTTTCTTGTTATCTAAGGAGATGATCATATGATTTTCTGTTTCAGTTTGCTTATATGGTGGATTACATTGATGGATTTCCATATACTGAATCATGCCTGCATGCCTGGGATCAAGCCTACTTAGTCATGGTGGATGGTATCTTTTATGTGTTCTTGGATTTGGTATGCAAGTATTTTATTGAGTATTTTTGCATCAATGTTAATAAGAGAGATAGATCTGAAGTTCTCTTTCTTGTTGGGTATTTGTGTGGTTTAGGTATCAAGGTGACTATGGCTTCATAGAATGAGTTTGTTTTTTTAATTTTTATTTTTTTTGTAATATTAGTTACAGTTTGTTAACTTTGTATCCCTGCTGTATTCCACTCCCTCTTTCCCTCCCAATCCCACCCTCTCACCCTCATCTCCTCCCTACCCCTTTCCAAGTCCACTGATAAGGGAGAACCTCCTCCCCTAACATCTGATACTGGTTTATCAGGTGTCTGCAGGACTAGCTGCAAAGTCCTCCTCTGTGGCCTAGCAAGGCTGCTTCTCCATGGGTGGGTGGTGTCAAAGAGCCCACCATCAAGTTCATGTCAGAAACAGTCCCTGTTCCCCTTATTAGGGTACCCACTTGGATACTGAGCTACCAAGGACTATATCAGAGCAGGGGCTCTAGGTTGCATCCATACATGGTCCTTGTTTGGAGAAACAGTCTCATAAAGACCCCTGTGCCCAGATATATTTGGTCCTTGAGGAACTCTTGTCCTCTCCAGGTCGTATTAACCCCCCCCTTTTTGATTCCCTGCATTCTGCTGGAGGTTTGGTTATGAGTTTTAATATCTGCTTTGATACACTGCTAGGTAGAGTCTTTCAGAGACCCTCTGTGGTAGGCTCCTGTCCTGTTACTTGTTTGCTCCTATATGCAATGTCCATCTCATTTTTCTTTCTAAGTGAGGATTGATCATCTTACCCTGGGTCCTCTTTCTTGTTTATCTTCTTTAGGTGGATAGATTTCAGTATATTTATCCTATCTTATAGGAATATATAAGTGAGTGTATACCATGTGTGTGTTTCTGCTTTTGGGATACCTCACTCAGGATGATCGTTTCTAGGTCCCACCATTTGCCTGTAAATTTCACGATTTCCTCATTTTTAATTGCTGAGTAGTACTCCATTGGGTATAAGTACCACAATTTCTGTATCCATTCCTCAACTGAGGGAAATCTGGGTTGTTGATATTGGGGGTTGCTGGTGAAGCCATGATGTCCTGATTTTTGTTGGTCGTGTTCTTATGCTGACCTCTACCCATCCACTTATCTGTAACCTTCGCTGTTTTTTTTTTTTTTTCCTTTCCTTTCCTGGAGCCTGTACTTCAGACTGGGTCTGTCTGTTTCTGGTGTCTGGAGTATCCTTCAGGAAGATGAGAGAGGTTCACTGGTTGGATAGCTGATGTTGGTGTTTCACCCGTAGCTAAGGGAGGAAAGTCCCAGGAGCCTGTGCACAAGTGTGGATGTGTGTGTAGAAGTGTGCCTTGAAGGACAAGGTGCTAAAGCATGTAGATGCCTGGGAGGGTGGAGCTTATGTGCTGGAGAGGGTGCTGACACTGTTTGTGGGCACAATGTACATGTGCAGGTGCCCTGAATACCTCAGTGTCCTATAGGCTTGTTGTACTGTCCTCCTGGTATTCAGATCTCTCTGGACTCCAGGAATTGTTTGCCTGGACTCCACTGGGAGACCTCCAGAATAGGGGCTTCAATGTTGAGAACGCTGTCCCAACAATCCCTATGTTGTCCACGGTGGGGTTGTTGGTGGGATCCAATGTCTGGCTGCTAACATAGAGGGACCCTGAATCTGAAGTTCTGCATGAACGCACTTGAAGGTGCCCTCACTGGTTCATAAGCCTAATTGGAAAGCATAGGGATTCCCTATGTCCTGTACTCTCTGATTTGGGCCTGCATAGGCAAATGAGAGTATAAGAGAGCCATCAGCGCAGTGGTGTTCACTGCAGGGCATGGAGACCTGTACTTAGGGCAGCTGCCTCTGCCTTCTTCATCATAGAGCACAGAGGCTCCTGTTTGGGGCAGCTGCCTGTGCAGTAGCAGTCACTGAGCATGGAGGCTCCTGCTTTGGGCAACCACTCCCCCTTCCACCTAGCAAGGAGGACCGTGATTGGGGCAGCAACTACTGCCTGCTGTCTTTGGTGAACAGGGAGGCCAGTGACTGGGGCAAGGGGAAGTGCAGGGGGGTTGAATATTCACTACTCTTAGTCCCCAGAGACATCCTCAGGTGACCTGGATCCAAACTGTCCCAACTTATTGGCTGTACCCTCTCACCCAGGAAGCCACAAAGTCAATGGCTTCAGCTGCCCCTCTGCTCACTGTTTTCGGAGTTTCAGATCCTGTACCCCTCAGATAGGGTGTGCATTGGTTGCTACCATCTTGGTCTCAATTCCCTTTGCCCATATTTTTGGAGAAGGTTTCCAGTGATTTTGAGTATGGCTCATTACAGGAATATGGGTGAGGGGTTATTTACCGAACACAGTCATTTTACAGTAGCTTTACTACTGAAAACAAACAAACAAACAAACAAACAAAAAACAAAACAAACTCGTTTCCTTAACAACAATTTATGGCCTATAGGTTCTCAGAGAGAGGTGGGCCTGACTTCTTAAGTCCTAACTGTTCACTTTGTATAAATTGATTAAGAAGGTCAGGGTCTTGTGCACCCCACTTCTCCCCATGAGATGATCATGATGGACACAGTCTTGTATAGTTACAGCTGCTGAGAGTTCGAGAGTGCCGCAGCCACATATAACATAGGAGACAGTACTATAACACTCTTTCTTCCAGCTCATACATCTTCCTCTTCCGTCTACCTCTACATTCTTTGAGTGTTGGAGGGCTTGACACAAACATCCCATTTAGGGCTAAGTATTAGTCATTTACTCTGAGCTCTTTAACTAATTTTGAATATCTGCAGTAACTGCTGCCTAATCTCTGCCTATTTTGTAACTGGGAGTAGTTTTAAGGTTTTTGTTTGTTTGTTTGTTTAGTTGTAAGAGTTCCTCATATAGTTTGGGTATCAATATCTTATGAGATTTGGTTTGCATATATTTTTCCTAACAATTACCATTTCATTTTTGTTGGATTTTTTGTTCAAAAGCTTTTTCGTTTAATGTAGTTCTGCTTATTTAGTTTTGCTTTTGTTGTCTCTACTTTTGATGTTCTATTCCCTAATCACTGCCAGAAATAATGTCAACTAGTTTCCTCCTAGAAATTTTATAGTTTTAGGTTTTAAATATTTAATCCAATTATTATTATTTGTGTATTATGTAAAATAAGGTACAAATTTATTTGTGTCTATATTCAAACTTTCTGACATTATTTATTGAGATACTATTCTTGTTTAATTATGTATTGTAGATACTTTTGTTGAAGATTACTTGACCATGCAAAATACGTATGTGTGTGTGTTTATTTACTAGATTTTGTTTTTCTTCATTACCTATATGTCTATTATTATTCTAGTATACTGCACTGTTTGGATTAGTATTGCTTTATGAACTTACTGTAGTTTTCATGATCTTCATGTCCATGTGAAGATTATATAAACTTTTTTTCTGTAGGAGCTACATGTGCATATCACATCCTGGTAATGGTTTCTTTCTGTATATTCTATAAAACTTTTTTAAAAAAATTCTTTACATTGGTGTTCTGCCTCCATGTATGTCTGTGTGAATGTTGTCAAATTAGCATTACACTGTTGAGTGCTTCTCTGCCTTGGCTAGTTGCCAAGTTACTTGTCATAATAATTCCTGCCTGGGTTGTTTCTGTTCCATCAGTTGATCCTCAGGACAAACTTCCCTTGGCTGTGTGCTCATGGTCCTTACTGCCCATGACTACTTCCTTCTCTCTGGCTTCCTCTCCTCCTATTACATCTTCTGCTTCCCCTCTCCTTTGTAGACTTTGTGGTCCCTATTAGACCCCAAGCCTAGAAACTGAAGCCCCACCTACTTCTCTTCTGCACAGTCACAGGTGTAAACATTTTTATTAACCAATCAACTTAAAATTATGTAGAGCAAGGTTTACACAACAAAGACAGGAGTATGTGAGAATATGCTCTTCTGGGCAACAACCAGATTTTAGGCACCAGTAATTAGCATTAGAATACATAGCACCAGACCAAACCACAGCAGTGTGAAGCTGTCAGATTCCCTGGAACAGGATTATAGACAGTTGTGAGCTGACATGTGGGTGCTGAGATTTGAACCTGAGTCCTTTAGAAGAGCAGCCAGTATTCTTAACCACAAAACTATCTCCCCATTCCTCCCTTCTATATATTCTTAAATGAACAGTTCAAGCCCAATATTATCTTCATATAAGATTTACACTCTAGTATTTATATCCTTTTAATTAAGGGCCATGAGTAGAGCTTATTCAACCTATTCACTTGAATTATCCACCCCATCCTATATCCCATGGTCCATTGTGAGTATCCAATCATGAAGGATAGACTTCCACAGAGAAACATATGGTATATGACGGATGGCACAGGTTTCTTCCAACAAGAGGAACTCTTTTGACATATGGAGGTTTCCAGAAGAGAAAGCGCTAGTGTATCCTATATGTAGTACTTGGCAATATGTATTTTTGTCTTAGAGACCATAGACATATCTGTATAGAAAATATAGGGAAAATCTTGTAGTACAGTTTATATGAATGTAGCAAAATTTCTAGACATCATTTTTGAACAAGAGAGGATATGAAGTTATGAACCACTAATTTTCCTATTATACATGAAAGGTCATCATAGAACAGTTTCTATTTCTTTTGGTGATGGGTAACTTTCTTTAAAGTTTTAAATATATAATATTTTTATTATTTGAGAAGTTTATACAGTTATGGAATGTATTATGATCACATAATACATAATTCTCCTCCAATTTTCTTGGTTATTTCCCCCAAATTGGCCTATCGGCCTATATTTTTCTAATAGCCCCCTAAGCCTAATTAGTGCTTGTTTATATGTGCATATGTATGGACTATACAATGAAGCATGGCCAACCTAATATGGGTCACACCCATAAATGAAATTGATTCCTCCTCCCCTAGCCACTACCAACTCTCAACGGCTCCTTAGGTATGGGTGGGGACTGGTATATTCTTCACCTCTCCTTTCTGGAAGGTTGACTTGATCTTGTGAAAGTCTTGTGCTGGCAACATTTGCAGGCTGTTGTGAGTTCGTAAGCGCAAAGGTCCTCTGATATTCAGAGGGAAAAACTTACTATTACTATTTTGTTAAATAGACATAGTATCAAATTGTCTTCGAAATACTTATCTGTGTCCATGAGTGACTTGCTGCTCAGTGCTCATCAGAAAAGCTTCTTTTTTAGTTGGGTGATGATGGCACATCTTTAAAAAATTTTTTTATTAATTACACTTTATTCACTTTGTATCCCCCCTGTAGCTCCCTGCCTCCTCCCCTCCCAACCCCTCCCTTGCTCCTCATTCTCCATGCATGCCCCTCCCCAAGTCCACTCATAGGGGAGGTCTTCCTCTCCTTCCTTATGATCCTAGTCAATCAGGTCTCATCAGGAGTTGCTGCATTGTCTTCCTCTGTGGCCTGGTAAGGTTGCTCCCCCTGAGGGGGAGGTGGTCAAAGAGCAGGCCAATCAGTTCATGTCAGAGACAGTCCCTCTTCCCATTACTATGGGATCCACTTGAACACTGAACTGCCACGGGCTACATCTGTGCAGGGGTTCTAGGTTATCTTCATGCATGGTCTTTGGTTGGACTATGAGTCTCAGGAAAGACCCCTGTGCTCAGATTTTTTTAGTTCTGTCGCTCTCCTTGTGGAGCTCCTGTCCTCTCCAGATCCTACTATTTCCCACTACTTTCATAAGATTCCTTCCACTCTGCCCAAAGTTTGGCCATAAGTCACAACATCTACTTTGATAGTCTGCAGGGTAGAGCCTTTCAGAGGCCCTCTTTGGGAGGCTCCTAACTTGTTCCCTATTTCTTCCTTCTGATGTCCATCCTCTTTGCCTTTCTGGATAGTAACTGAGCATTTTCCCCAGAGTCCTCCCTTTTGATTAGTTTCTTTAGGTGTACAGATTTTAGTAGATTTATCCTATATTATATGTCTATATGAGTGAGTATATTCCGTGTGTCTTTCTGCTTCTGGGATAGCTCACTCAGGATGATCTTTTCCAGTTACCACCATTTACCTGCAAATTTCATGATTTCCTTGTTTTATATTGCTGAGTAATATTCCTTTGTACACATGTACTACAATTTCTGTATCCATTCCTCAGTTGTGGGGCACCTGGGTTGTTTCCAGCTTCTGGCTATTACAAATAAAGCTGCTACAAACACGGTTGAGCAAATGTCCTTTTTGTGTACTTGAGCCTCTTTTGGGTATATGCCTAGGAGTGGTATGGCTGGATCTTGAGGAAGCGCTATTCCTAGTTGTCTGAGAAAGCACCAGACTGCTTTCCAGAGTGGTTGTACCAGTTTACATTCCGACCAGCAGTGGAGGAGGGTTCCCCTTTCTCCACAACCTCTCCAGCATGTGCTGTCACTTGAGTTTTTCATCTTGGCCATTCTGATGGGTGTAAGGTGAAATCTCAGGGTTGTTTTGATTTGCATTTCCCTAATGGCTAATGAGGTTGAGCATTTCTTTAAGTACTTCTCTGCCATTCGATATTCCTCTACAGAGAATTCTCTCTTTAGCTCTGTTCCCCATTTTTTAATTGGATTACTTGAATTGGTGCTTTTTAATTTCTTAAGTTCTTTATATATACTGGATATGAGTTCTCTGTCAGATAGAGGGTTGGTGAAGATTCTTTCCCAATCTGTAGGCAGTCGCTTTGTTCTGATGACAGTGTCCTTTGCTTTACAGAAGCTTTTCAGTTTCATGAGGTCCCATTTATTGATTGCTGATCTTAGAGCCTGTGCTGTTGGTGTTCTGTTCAGGAAGTTGTCTCCTGTGCCAATGAGTTCTAGGCTGTTCCCCACTTTTTCTTCTAACAGATTTAGTGTGTCTGGTTTTATGTTGAGGTCTTTGATCCACTTGGACTTTAGTTTTGTGCAGGGTGACAAATATGGATCTATTTGCATTTTTCTACATGTAGACATCCAGGTAGACCAGCACCATTTGTTGAGGATGCTGTCTTTTGTGATGGCACATACTTTTAATCCCAGCATCTTGAAGGCAGAAGCAGGTGGCTCTCTGAGTTCATGGCCTGGCAGGTCTGGGTTTTAGGACAGCCAGGGATACACCGAAAAATTTTGTCTAAAAAAAGAGTACTACTACTACTACCATTACTGCTACTATCACTACAGATGATGCTGATGACGATGATAATGGCAAAAGAAAAGCTTTTTGTATTTTTATTGTTCTTTAATGAGAGAACATAATACTGTCAATCTGCACCTAGATTTTTCTGAATAATACCAACAATATTTATCAACATAAATTCATGTATTTCAGATGGTTTACTTAGTAAATTTTGAATGGGATGCATGGGAGAAATAACATAGAATAGGTAGTTCCCAACTCATTAAAATATATCACTCAAAGCAAGCATTGACAATGTTCCCTATTACTGAGTAATATCCTTCAATATTCACTGGCAAGTGACAATATACCCAGGGAGGTTCTCAGAGAAATACAATGAAATAAATAAATATGTAAATGTTTGTACAGATTCTGTCTGCATAAGTGGTGCCAGTTAGAACTATATAGATGATTTTAAATTACAGATAAGGCTCACTATGCAGAACGCAAACCTCAAGTGAAGTATGGATGAGAAGCTTAGGATAAAGTTTAGAGTTCACAGTTTAACAGATTTATTCCAGCATGTGAAATTTAATATAGAGATCCAAAATTGTTCAAAGTACAGAGTTTACTCTGGGAACTGCTCAGCCATAAATTGGACATCTTTAACATTTATTCCCCTCCACATCAAGGCACATGAGGACATCATGGGAGATGGTGTAGTGGTTTTCATAAAAACAATCCCCACAGGTTGATATATTTAAATACTTGGCTCTTAGTTGGTGGAACTGTTTGGGAAGGGTTAGGAAATGTGGCCCTGTTATAGGAGGTGCGTCACAGGAATGTGCTCTGAGGCTTCAAAAGCCTCCCAACATCCCCACTGTTCTCTTCTTCCTGTTTGTGGTTCTGAGGTATGAGCTCCCAGTTATGTGTCAAGCCACCTGCTGTCTGCTACCTCTTCTTTGCAACCATGAACGATAACCCTCTGCCACCATAAGCCCCAAACAAAGTCTTTCTTTTATAATTGCCTTGGTTTTGGTGTCATTGTTTCTTTTAAACAATGTAAAAGTAACTAATTCAAAGTGACAAAACAAGTATAAAAGTCAGGGCTTATACGGTTAACCTTTTTAATTTGGTTTGGTTGAGAGATAACTAGGAAGTCTGTAAAAAAAAAAAAAAAAACCCTGTATGTGTGTCTGAGAGGACATTTCCAGAGACAGTTAGAGCATAAGGGATCTGACCCAATGAATGGTTTAATTCACCAATGAATTAAAAATCCAAACAGATCAGTGAAACTGTGGAAGGTAGAATCTCATTGGAGAAAGTAGGTCACTGGGAACATGTCCTTGTGTGGCATATGTTACTCAGTTGCTTCTGCCCTCTGGGTCTTTGCTGCCAAGAGTTGAATAGCTCTATTCTACCACATCTTTTCTCCATTATAAATCTGCATTTCTGAAATCATGACCTGAAATGAGCTCTTCATTTTATTTTTATTTATAAGTTTCTGAGATTATAATTATGCCACTTTATTTATTTTAAACATTGCTTGTGTCTGTACATGAGTGCAGTTTCCTGAGGAGGCCAGAATATTTATGAAAATTATTAAGCAAGATTTACATGTCCAATGTCCAGTTCATGTGCGTTTGGCAACTTAGGAGAAAGTATTTGATTATGTATCCTATCTTGATAAGTCTAGCGTTCTATACCTAAGTTACATTTTATCCTTATTCATATTACCTACATGAAGACATTTTCTTAAATTCTAAACAACTTAAGCTTAATTGTGGAACTATAACTATTTGGTCTCCAACTCCACTGGAGACTTGAGAAGGAATAAAATTAGTTATTAGAGTAAAGAGGAAGTACATGTTAGCTTCCAAAAAAAAAAAAATGACAGAGACAGTTTGTTGCCTGAACAGTCACCTATAACTCTCTATAATGTTGGAGCATAATCTTCAGCTTTCTGGCTCAGAATATTTGACAGATATGTATGTGAAGTAGGAATTATTTAGGACTTGCTTACCCTGTCTTGGCAGAGTTCGCAGTTGAATTGTTCTGTGTTTAAGTTTGCCCAATTTTTGGGAGAATTTGTCTGTTGTTAAGTGGCTCATTCGCCACATTTGAAGTCATCTCCATATGGAGATTTTTCTCTGATCATTATCGTCTTTGAGGTAGGCAGGGTGCTGCCAGGAGATGATCTGTCTCATTGTCAAAGAATCTTTAAAATAATAAAGACATTTTAAAATCCCATATTCTGTAGGTCTCTGAAGTTATTGAAGGCCACTTATCTTTATGTAATCGATCTGTCTACAAAATCATATCTATTTGTTAAACCTAGGATGTGTATACCTGTGATAAATTAGACTAGTGTCTGACATGACTATGAGTTGATTAACTAAAAATTAACTATTACCTAATACCCTAAACAGTTTGTAATAGCAGTTTAAAAGTATTGGAAGTATCCTTGAATTTGTATCAATATGCTAAAATTTACCAATACATTAAAAATAGACTTATTTTTGCATCAATATACAAAATCCTATACCAGAGTTAAAATTAACTTTATTTGAGAATAACAAATAAAACCTTGAGTAGATTCAATAATCTACCTTTTGTCTTATTATTCCTATAAGATATCTCTGTATTCTCCTTTCTTTCTTTTTAACCCCTTTTCTCCTTATCTAAGAAAGAAGGATAGAGAAAAGAAAAAGGGAAAGAAATTCCTGAGTCTAACCTTGTTTTCTCTCTGAATCAGACCATTAATAATTTATAACTATCTTCTGATTACAATAAATATTCATAGCAACCGAAAATACCCCAAAACCTGCCCAATCCTCCTTAAAGAAAATTGGACATCGTTCTCGTGAATTTCTTCTGACTGACATTTTGGACAAGTAGAAATCCTGTTAGGGAGCCCAAAGGAAATTGGGAAAAATTGTTAACTAAGCAAGCATTAACATTTGTGTTCCAGTATTTGAATGTTGAGAAATTTTAGGCTTAATAGAAGTCTTGTTTGGAACAGTCTAAAATCCTGGATCTAAGTTCTCTTGGGAGCAGGCTTTGATGAGAAACAGCAATTGAAGCAGTTGAGGCAGGAACAAGCAGAATGCTGGAACATGCAAGATGCTAGAACAAGTGTGTTAATGTCTCACCATTCTGAGGATGCTTTTTGTCAGGATGCTTTTTGTCAGGTTTGATCCAACATCTCTGGTGTCCAGTTCTTTTGTTCTGCAAACATATAACTTCTCACAAGCATTATAGAGTTCTAAAATTATAAATGTATGAGATGTACAGGATGAAAGTAAACTGTAAGCCAATTTTATCAATGCCAATTAAAAAATGGCATAATAAATTTTGAGGATATAGTAGCCAAGAATTTATTGGGCATTTATTGTTGGAATTCTGGCTACAGACATTTTTTATGTCTCAGTCAGTTTTAGAGTTGTTCCCATATAAAGGGATCTGCAATATAAGTTACCATTATTATTGAAAATACATCATTATCATGTTGAAATCAAAGCAGGTTGTATAGATCAAAAAAAAATTGTATGGGGGGGGGCTTTTGGGCGCCTGTTGGATTAGGCCAGTCTGTTACCTATCTCCTGAGAGAAGGACCCCCGTTAGTGAGACAAGCTGGTTGCCTTGAGAAATAGAAAAGTCATGTATTAAGTAAACTTTTTATAAACTCCTTTTAATTTAGAATTTAAACATACCCTAAGCAACTTGTACCTGTTTAGAGGTTTAGGTTTAGGTTTTTATAGATGTTGTAGCTATTTCTGTCCTATCCTCTTTTTTATATAGAATGGGCAGTTATGCCTTTATAGACAAACTTTATATAAACTTCTTTTCCCTTTAGCATTTAAGCATACCCTAGGCATCTTGTACCTGGATTTTTACATTTGTTGTGGCTCTTTTTTGGCTTGCCCCTTTTTTTATACAGAATGGGCAGTTATGCCTTTAGAGCCAAACTTTATATATATATAAACTCCCTTTTACCTTTAGCATTTAAATATACCCTAGGTATCTTGTATCTGGATTTTTACATTTGTTTTGGCTTTCATTGGCTTGCCCCCTGTTTGATATGGGATGGACAGTTTCATCTTTTAAACATAAGAAGTATAATTTTTGAGTTTTTTTAGGACTTAACTAGATTGGAGTGTTCTTTGCAACCTGTAAGCCTCTTGTGTCTTTTTTTTTTTGCATCAGGCATGACCAACATGGCACTGTGATACCTTCATTTAGTCAGCATTTAAAAGTTTTTTGAATGCAGCCACTTCTGATGAGAACTGATAGTCTAAGATCAGAAAGAAGGAGAGGAAGACCTCCCCTATCAGTAGACTTGGGGAGGGGCATGCATGCAGAAAGGGGAGGAAGGGTGGGATCAGGAGGGGAGGTGGGAGGGGCTTATGGGGGGATACAAAATGAATAAAGTGTAATTAATAATAATAATAAAATAAAATAAAAATTAAAAAAGTTTTTTTGACATAGGAGACATGCAGTTTGCATGTTTGTCTCTCAGCCTAATTTTGAGTCATTACATTGACCAACAGAACATATTTCTAAAGCCAAAATATCCTTTTGTACCAGTTCTGTGGAAGTACCAGTTTTTGGGATCGGCTGGCCTCTTTAAAGGAGTGTGATATCATCTCTCCTTACATAAACCTATTATTGATGTGAATCCAACCTTCAGATCAGTAAGGATGTAACAGTTATTATTAAGAATAAAAGAACTTACATGGTAACCTTAAGGAAATTTTTGTCATTTTGAATTTTAGACTATCCCTGCAAGTAGTTGAACAGCAGGAGTTGCCATTTTGGATTTTATTATGTAAATTAGGCTAATCTGGAACTCAGAGATCTGCCTGTTTCTTTTTGCTTTGTGTTGGGATTAAAAGCATGTGCCTTCACCAACTTGTTCAAATATTTTTTTCTCAAATCAATATCGTAACTCAAAGCCTTTAAATGGAAATCAAGCAAACAGACAAGAAAATTTTAAGTTTTGGGTCAGTTGTGCTAATTTAGGTTGTAACAAGGAAAGCCTAGTTGGTTATTTTTTGGAATTTAGTTGTTGTTACAGTGAATTGGGAGACCTTACTGGAAAGAGATGACAAGTATCTTGCAGCCTGAGAGCTTTGAATTTTAGCCATGATTAATCTAATTTTTGTTAAAAAGAGTGCCCTTTCTATTGTTTGTAACTTAGTATTCCATTCATTGGCTTTTCTACCATTTTCCCCTTGAACTTTCTTGGAGAAGGCATGGAGAAGAGCCATCACCGTTAAACATATTGTAACCAGATCTATGACTATGATAAACAAAACAAAGCCAAAAGGGATTAAAACATCCTCTGCTGTGATATATATGTATTATTTTAGATGCAGTTTTAGGCCAAGCTCTGTCTAGAGGTTTGTCTGCCTCCAGTTCCTTTCTTTCCAGCCATGGCTGATGTTGTTGCTCTGAGCCAGCCACAGTATAAGGAAGCTGTGCTTCTGTACCCTTCCTGTTAGACTGTAGGAGCAGCCAGTTTTCTTGTTAAGTCTGCCCACAGGAGGCTGTCTTTTGCTCCTGGGCCTGGCCTGTTTAAGGGTCTCTCTTAAAGAGACAGTAATTGACCTAGGAGTTTTTAGGTTTTAAGTTTGGGTTGTATCACTGGGAGCTTATTCCCTCCCACCAAATTATGATAAACTGTGATTTAAAGGGTGTGGATACTTAGATTAGTTGAGCGTCATTTGTTGTTGGTTATTAATATTTACTATTGATTTATCTTTTATTTAAGCAGTGGTTATTCCTAAACCTGCTCTATTACCCAAATCACCACACAGAGACTAGGATTATTTTAATCAACCTAGAGCACAATGCTGGGCAATAGTTACTCCATCCTAAACCTCCAAGCCCACATAGTTTCTTACCATTCAGATTTCACCCATTATACTTGTTTTAGTCACATCTTAGATCCAGTTCATCTCTCTATATGGTTCTAAGCTCTCTCCTGCAGACCTCTGACCTCTGCTCTCCTCTTCTTCCTGTCCTTCACTTCCTTCCCTCCACCTAGACCAGGATGTCCCACCCTATTCTCTCCATTGCTTAGCACTGGGGCCGGTTGTTTAATTGACAAGTACAGAGAACACATGTTGGCATGTTTACACAAACTTGAGACTTATTCTAAGTATCACAATGTAATGTCTAGATTGAAACCAGAGAGTGGAGTAGAGAAACCAGCATTTGAATGAACAAGGGTACAGCATTCCATAAGAATATTATACCAACAGTTGTCTATCATGATCCTCCAATTTCATTATTCACTAGATGTTCACAATTAAGCATTTCCTGTTCTCTTATATCCTGTCTCTTATCTCTCACACCTTTGTGTTGGTAAACAGCAACAAATCAAGTAATCCAATTAAAAAATTGGGTACAGAACTAAACAGAATTCTCAACAGAGGAATATCGAATGGCAGAGAAACACTTAAAGAAATGCTCAACATCCTTACTCATCAGGGAAATGCAAATCAAAACGACCCTGTGATTTCACCTTACATGCATCAGAATGGCTAAGATGAAGAACTCAAGCGAAAAACACATGCTGGAGAGGATGTGGGGAAAGGGGAACCCTCCTTCATTCTGGTGTAACCTTGTACAACCACTTTGGAAATCAATCTGGCCCTTTCTCTGAAAATTAGGAATAGTGCTACCTCAAGATCCAGGTATACCATTCCTAGGCATATATCCAAAAGATGCTCAAGTATACATCAAGGATATTTGCTCAAACATGTTTGTAGCAGCCTTATTTGTAACAGCTAGAAGCTGGAAAGAATCCAGATGCCCCTCAATGGAGGAATGGATATAGAAATTGTGGTACATTTACACAATGAAATACTACTCAGCAATTAAAAACAAGGGAATCATGAAATTTGCAGGCAAATGGTGGGAACTAGAAAAGATCATCCTGAGTGAGGTAACCCAGAAGGAGAAAGACACACATGGTATATACTCACTTATAAGTGGATATTAGACATATGATATGGGATAAACATATTAAAATCTGTATATCTAAAGAAGTTAACTAAGAAGGAGGACCCTGGGTAAGATAATCAATCTTCACTCAGAAAGGCACATGGGACAGGCATCAGAAGAGGGAGAAACAGAATAAGACAAGAATTTACCAAAGAGGGCATTTGAAAGACTCTACCCAGGGAAGTATCAAAGCAGGTGATCAGACTTATAGCCAAACTCTGGGCGGAATACAGGGAATCTTATGAAAGACGCAGAAGATAGAAAGATCTGCAATGTCAGGAGCTCCACAAGGAGAGCAACAGAACCAAAAAATCTGGATACAGTGGTCTTTTCTGAGACTGATACTCTAACCAAGAACCATGTATGGATATAACCTAGAACCCCTGTTCAGATGTAGCCCATGGCAGCTTAGTGTCCAAGTGGGTTCTCTAGTAATGGGAACAGGGTCTCTCTCTGACATGAACTCAGTGGCTGGCTCTTTAATCACCTCCCCTTGATGGGGATGTAGCCTTACCAGGCCACAGAAGAAGACAATGCAGCCACTCCTGATGAGTCCTGATAGACTAGGGTCAGAGGGAAGGGGAGGAGGACCTCTCCTATCAGTGGACTTTGGGAGTGGCATGAGAAGAAAAGATGGAGGGAAGATGGGATTGGGAGGGGAAGAGGGATGTGGTTGTAGCTTGGATACAAACTGAATAAACTGTGATTAATAACAAAATAAAATTTAAAAATTCATATAGCATGTCTGAGATGGGTATTTTCATTTAATTCTAGTGTTTTGTTATGAGTATGGAGGCAATGTTGAGTTTCAGATCAAATGCTACAGAACCATGTCATATTATTTTTCTCATTTAACACTTCTTTCCATGCTTACTTTTGGACAACCAAGGTCTTGAATTTTCATGTTGTTGTATAATCAGTATCCTAACCTGATATTTTATTCTGTCTGGTCATTTTTTATTGGTTATGTGCAAGTATGGATCATAGAGATGGCAATAATGATGATGAATATGAAGTGACAAACAATAGTATGTTTCCTGGGATAGCCACATGTCTGAATATGGGAGGTCTTTTCCAGTATTGTGTTGGGCAAATTTAAGGAATGAATTAGTGAGCCAAATATGGGTCATTTGAGTAACTGTATGTTGAAAATAGTGGAAAGATTTTATAAAAGATGGTAGCTGCATTTGGGCATCTCTCAGTTGTACAGATTTGCGTGTCTTCTTAGACGTTGCTGTCTTTCATTTTTGTGTGTGGAGGAACTAAAACTTGTCCCTTTGCATGTGCTAGGTACAGTCTACTACTGAGCTGTATTTCATGTCTTCTCTTTATTTTTACTTTTTACTCTGAGACATGGTCTCATCAAATTTCTTAGTCTGCCCTGAGCCTTGCTCTGTAGCCCAGGCTAGTCTTAAATTTGTAATTATGCCTTAACCTCTGGAGTATAGGCCTCCACTAGCAGGCCTTTCCTGTCTCTATGACTTGCATACTTTTCTGTTATTCATCTTCTTGCTTTGATTGTTGTCTCTATGAGCTGACTTTCTCCTCCCATCCTAGGTATTTTAAAAGCATGTCTTTAATTTTTTTTTATCTTAGGTCTCTGTTTTGTCAAATTCTACCACTGTGAAGATACATTTCCCAATCTGTATTTCCTCTTTTGACACCCTTTGGATTTCTAGCTACTCCCTGTTATGTATCCTCATGTTCACTTCTCTGTTATGTCCAATTCTAGGTGGGTATTCGAGGGCTGGTATTAGGCAGCTATGAAGTTTTCATGTCACCTTACACAGTTCTCTTCCTTCATAGAGTTAGAGCTTGCTCAGCACCTTGTTTAGCTCCAAAGAAGAGAGACTAGAGCAAGAGGGTAAAATTGTAAAAAGGGGGCTTGCCCACTTGCTCAGGTTAAACTTGTTTTGTTTAGGAAGCGAAGTATGATTGCTGATTTATAAACATTTGTCACCTGGGTAGCTTTTTATTAATCACAAAACAGCTTAGAATTCTAAACAGGTTTGGCAATTAGAGCATTATTGGAGCTCTGGTCTCTCCACTAGATAACTTCATCTATCCAGGAAAGAAACACTAAAAATAGTCACATGACAATGCTAGCCTTCTTGTAGGTACTTGTGTGCTTTCTGTCACCCTGTATTTATAGTAAGTTATTTTTGTGGACATGTAAATGTTAGACCACTTTAGAGCTAGTTTGAGCTCAGTTCCAAGCTTACTGTAGGGGATAAAACAGTTGATAGAGCACTGGCAAAAATGGGCAGTGGGGACATGTCTTGCTGCGTCACATACCCCACCCCCAGCCATCCCAATGGATGAAGTAGTAGGATAACAACATTAAATCAAATCTTGTTTTAGTGTAATTCAGTGTAAAAGCTTAGCACTTCCACTAGATGGTGGCAAAAAGCTACATGTCTTTTCACGGTGACTGGAGTGTTTATGATAGACCTGCATTTCTACAACTAGAGGAATTGTTCTGGGAAAAGTGTAAATTATATCTGAAATATTGGTTTCTTTGAAGAGAATAAAACACTAGGCTCAAATCTAGGAAGGAGGGTGCTTGTGAAAGTTGTCTCTAAAACTGTCTGCTCAAATGGCAAGCAAGTACCAGTCATAGGCCTGAACGAATGCATTATTTGAGTGGGCAACAGCTTATCTGTTTGAAACGTTCGGCTGTTCTAGTACCTTCTTTCAGGAGAATCCAATGCCCTTTTGGTTGCCTCTTCCAGAAAAGGGGCCAATAAAAGTCCAGGTAGCAATAGTGCTGAAAAAGCCTCATGCACACATTATTTAGCACAAGTGTTTGTACAGAGAAATCAACAGAGTGCTCATATTGTTACCATGCAACTTTAAGCAACAAATAAAGTCAGATACTAGTATAAAGACTGAAAGCCCTTACTATTATGTTTGTGGGATCAGGTTAGGTTATTTAGGAATCCTTGAATCTCTCCCAGAAAGGGCTCCATATGGGACTAAGAGATAAAGCTTGCTATTCTATGATACATTTTTTTTTTTTTGCTCTGAGCTACATTGAGCTCAGAGTAGCTCAAATTGGCTCCTAGTCCTTCAGATAAATACTAGACTGTCACACTAGCTTCCACAAATAATCATGAAGTGGAGTCTCCATCCTGAAGATACTTACCACTGACCATTATGAATATGGTCAATCACCCATATTCATAATGCAAAACTCAGGCTCAGAGGTCAGAGAGATGTTTCAATGGCTAAAAGCATTGGCTACAAGCTGGGCATGATGGCACACAGCTTTAATTGCAGCACTTGGGAAGCAGAGGCATGTGGATTTCTGTGAGTTCATGGCTGGCCTGGTCTACAGAGAAAGTTCCAGGACATAGAGAAACCCTGTCTCAAAAAGTCTAAAATAAAATAAAATAATAAAATAAAATAAAATAAAATAAAATAAAATAAAATAAAATAAAATAAAATAAAATAAAATAAAATAAGACACTGGCTGCTCTTCTAGAAGACCCAGGTTCAACTCCTAGTACCCACATGGCAAGTTCATAGCAATCTGTAACTCCAATCTCAGAGGATCTGGCACCCATTTCTGGCTTCTGCAGGTGTTGTGTACATGTGGTGCAGAGACACACATGAAGGCAAAACACCAATATTTATAACATTAAAAAAATAAATCTTAAAAACAAAACAAAGCAACCGCTTCAGTCTCAAAGGGGGGGGGGGGGTTCCAGTCTAGGATAGACCTCAGCACTGCATGAGGAGCTTAAAAAGACTTTCACATGAATAGGGTCAATATTATGTATTACTGAACTGATCTTTAAGTCCATATGTATGTTTCTTTGGTTTCATTCATAGCTTAGAGAAATACAAGTTATGGAGGTTAAGAGCACAGGTACTATTAGTTGTATTAGTTTCTCAGGATCCTCTAGGGCAGTGGTTCCCAACCTTCCTAATGCTGAGACCTTTAATATAATTTCTCATGTTGTGGTGACCCCCAACCATAAAATTATTTTTGTTGTTACTTCATAACTGTATTTTGCTACTGTTATGAGTGATAATGCAAATTTCCGTGTTTTCCAATGGTCTTTGGTGACCTCTGTGAAAGGGTCATTCAAACTCCCAAGGGGCTCATGACCCACAGGTTGAGGACCACTGCTCTAGAGGACTAGCACTAATGGAATGAATCTATATTAAAAGGAGCTATTGAAGTAACATGCATGCTGTGGTAAGGCTAATCAAACAATAATTGTCTCCCAGTGGAAAGGCTAAGTATCCAACAGTTGTTCAGTTCACAAGGATGGATGTCTCAGCTGGTCTTTGGTCTATGTTAGAGGTTCCAGGGAAGAAATCCATCAATTGCAGGGTAGATGTGCTTGCCAGAGAGAATGAGGGAAAACATGCAAAATTCAAAAGCTTCCTTCTTTCATGTTCTTCCTTCTTTCATTTCCACAGCCTCCAGAGGTATGGACAAAATTCATGGTAGTTCTTCTGATCTTAAATGACCCAGATTTAGTTTTGTTTTTCCCTCCTCAAATAGTCCAATTATGAAAAATCCCACACAGTTGTGTCCAGATGCTTGAGTTTTAGTTGATTCCAGATGTAGTCAAGTTGACAACAGTTATCCATCACACTAAATTACTCATGTGTTGAGGTAAAAATAAGCTCTAAGGTCTCTCAGTAAGCCCCACAGCCTTGGCTATACTGGCCCCATTCTGCATAGTTACATTATTGTTTCATCCATGGCACTTGCATACCTGGAACAGACATTTGGATTCCCTTAACCCAAATTCACAGTGGACTTTACAAAACCATGGGCATGAAAGTCTCCCTTAAGTATGTCACTGACTCCAGGGGATTGAGGTCTGAAGTAGCAGAAGTCATTTTCACTTAAGAACCAGGTCTCATCTGTGGAGCAGGTCATTTTGGATATAGTAGTCCAGGGCTGATCTCTATGGTTTTGTTTTTGGTGTTAGGGACTAAATCTGGGGCTTTACATATAAAAGGCAAGTGCTTTACCAGAGATAAATCCTCAGTCTTGATCCCCATCTTTTGCCTCACTTGACTCAAACACACTGTGCAAAGATCTACATACTAGATTATTGTTGGGATACAAGATGACATGTCTGGCTGATGATGCATCATTTGTGGGGACATTGAGACAGGCAGGAATTAGAATGAGCAATGCTGGCCAAAGCAGACCCCTGACCTTATAAAGGTTGTAATCTAGTAGAAGAAAAACGTTATTAGAAATGGTTTGTGTGGATCTGGGGAGATGGCTCAGTGGTTAAGTGCATGTATCAGCTTTCCAGAGGATCTGTGTTCCATTCCCCACACCCACGTCAGGCAGCTCACAACTGCTTGCAATTCCAACTCCTCTGGCCTCTACACACACACACACACACACACACACACACACACACACACACACACAGCATACATTCACAAAGACACAAATATATGTATAATTAAAATAAATCTAAAAAACAAGAAAGAACTGACTTCTGTTAGTGTGGAAGGAATCTATTAATTTTCTATTTATTGTGGTATTTATCATATATGTATAATTTTTATTAATATGCAATTTAAAGAATAGCACTTATTTGCCCTATAGGTCAATTGAGAAAAAGAATTTGCTAATACATTTGATGCTTTGTGTCTTCCCTGAATTTTGGTAAAATTTACCTTTGCTATTTATTATTATTATTATTATTATTATTATTATTATTATTATTATATCTATTTCTAAATGATATAGTGATCAATTTTGTGTGCTTTTTCTGTGTCTATTATGTTTGGTGTTCAATTGATGTATTTAATCTAAAGATTTATTATTTTAATAAAATTTTGAAAAATTGAAAAGAGGGTGTTCTGGTGTGGGTGTAGTGTCATCATAGCACTTGGAAAGCTGAGACAAGAACATTATTGTAAATTCAAAGCCAGCCTGTCTTTTGCAGTGAATTACAATTAAGTCAGCCTAGACTACTGAGTGAGACTCTGTTTCAAAACCAGACAACACCAAACAAAAAAAAAAAAAAAAAACCAAACCTGAGCTCTGGACTTGGTGCTATACTCACTGGCCTAGTATGTGCAACTTTGCTGGTATAATCTCCACTATTGAGGTAAAATCAGAAATGAAGTAAACGAACAAAGAAACAAACAAACAAATAAAAACTCTTGCTCCTTTTAGCTTTCTAATCTTGTGAAATATATTTGACTTCTCAGAGACTCAAAATATATCTACAATTGGAAGAATAATACCTTTGAGGTGTTATAAAATTGATAAAATGATAGAATAAATGTGATACCTTGACAAGTGTGGGCTGAATTTTGGTGCATCTAGTATTTTGAGACTTCTAAACCTAGAATATAAATAAGGATAGTTTCTCTGTGGCTTTTACTAGGATTAGTCATCCCAGAACACATCATCTCTGAAGTCATGAAGACATTCCAGCAGGTTCCAGAGAGCCTGCTGAGGAAGGAACCTGAAGTTTTCCTGAACTTACCGGCATGAACAGTCAATTCAGATGGCTACATCCTTGGTTGATGAGTTGATTCCACCCACGTGCAATACCACATACCAATTTAGCTGCTTCTGAATGAATTATCAACTCAAGCTGTTTCGTAAGTACTTGATATAGGCTTAGTTTTAAGTTCTCTTTTAAATGTTTTATTAGCATATATTAATCACATATAGCATTGGACATGACTGTGTCATTTTCATACATTTTTGTAACACATTTTGACCACACCTGTCTGGTTTGGTTTTATGTCAGCTTGACACAAACTAGAGTCAATTTGGAAGAGGGAACTTCAACTGAGAAAATGCCTGTATTAGATTGGCCTGTAGGCAAGTCTGTTGTGGTTTTATTTGATTAATGATTGATGTGGGAGGTGCCAGACAACTGTGGGTGGTGCTA
The DNA here is from genome assembly GCF_907164565.1 of Psammomys obesus. Taxonomy (NCBI): domain Eukaryota; kingdom Metazoa; phylum Chordata; class Mammalia; order Rodentia; family Muridae; genus Psammomys; species Psammomys obesus. The sequence goes on along the minus strand of NW_026594354.1, from coordinate 3,412,977 downwards.
GCCATGAGCAGTAGGACTTATATAACAAAACAGGCTGTGCAAGCCATGAGGAGCAAGCCAATAAACACTTTTCTTCCATGGTCTCTGCTTCAGGTTCCTGCTTCCAGGTTCCTGCTTTGAATTCCTACCCTGACTTCCCTCAGTGATGGGGTGTGGCTTGAAAGTTGTAAGCTTTTTTCTTTTCCTTAGTTGCTTTTGATCAGAACCCTAATGAAGACAGTATTTAATCCTGTTCCTCTTTCTTATTGCCTGTTGCCATGCCTCCCATCATAATGGTAATGTACTTTTATATCTCTGGAATTATAATCTCAGATAAAACCTTCTTTCTATAAGTTGCCCTGGTCTTGATGTTTAACACAGTAATAGAAAAGTAATAGAATGACCTCATTCAGTACAATTTTCCCAGTTCCTTTATTTAACTACAAACTTTATTTTTCTCTACATGTCAGTAATATTGTATATATAAACCACATTTTCATTATCTATTCATCAGTTTATTGACATCTAGAGTGATTCTATCTCATAACTGTTATGAATAGGGCATCAGTGAACATAGATGCAAAAGCATTTCAACAGTACAATATAAAGCCTTTCGGGTATACATCTAGGATACAGCTGGATCACATGACAACTTTTCTAGTATTTTTGAGAAACCATCAGACTAATTTACAGAGCGGCTTACTATTTTACACTCCTATCAGCAGTGTGGTGAGATAGCTAGCTAAATTCTTTCCCAATCTGTGGGCTACATCTTCATTGACCATTTTCTTTGTTGTACAGAAGCTTTTTAGTTTCATGAGATCTGATCGGTCAATTGTTTGGTTGATATCCCAAGGAAAGCTGCCTTTTTCTGGGGAGAGTGGGAGGACTGGGATGGGCATTCTGGGGGAGAGAGGAGGTGATGGAGGAACTAGAAGGAGCGTAGTGAGGAGAAGCTGAGTTTCGGTTACATTGTGTAAGAGAAGAATAAATAAAAAGAAAAACATGAGGTGAACTAAATTCTCATGAAACAGTCAGCTTTATTGAGAGCATAAGACAATTTACCCTCTGAGGGTTAAGAAGTAACCCCACTAAAGTGTTCAATCACAAAACAAATTTCATGTGACAAAACAAGTTTTTCCATAAAGGCATATTATATAAACAAATAAGAGTATATAGCTATAATGAACAATGGCGTGAACTCACTCCTATTTACAACATCTTGGGTGGGGGAGGATGAAAGCACATTCCAAGAACAACCCATCCTATGGAGTAACAGAGAGTACATGACTCTTGTCTTGTTTACTTTGAGTTTTCTCACAATGTCTCAGAAATCTCTTCACACAGATTCATTCCTGGACCGTGTTCCAATAGTCAATTTTTGGTCTTATTTCTTGAGTTACTGGACTGCTTTTTCCAATGTTCTTATCTTTGCTTATAAGTTGAAGTACACCTTTTTTTTTTTTTTTTTTGGTCTATCAGTTTTAGGGTATCTGTTCTTATGCTGAGATCCTTGATCCATTTGAGTTGCATTGGGTGCAAAATGAGCGATAAGGGCCCATTTTTATTTTCTGCATGTTAAAATTCATGTTTTCCTGTACCGTTTGTTGAAGACATTTTCTTTTCAATGCATATTTTTGGCATCTTTGTTGATAACTAGGTAGTGGTGGTTGTGTGGACTTACATCTAGGTCATTTATTCCATTTATTCTATTCATTTGTTCAGTGTGTATATTTTTTGTGTGTGCTGTTGATATTACTATGGCTTCAAGGTATAATGTGAAATTAGGTATGGTAATACCTCTTGCAGTATTCTTTAAATGCAGCATTGCTTTAGCTATCCTTGGTGTTTTGTGCTTCCACATATATGTTGATATTTTTTCTTTGTCTGTGAGTGGGGTTTATTTGTGAGTGGGGTTGCACTGAATATGTAGATTGGGTTTGGTAATAATTCAATTTTCACAATATTAATCCTGCTAATCCATGAACACAGGAGATCTTTTTGTCTTTTGTTGTTTTTCCCAATTTATTTTTTCAGTGTCTTAAAGTTAGACACCAATGAATTTCAGAAAATCATAAGGATGAATTTTGAAAACATTTATTTCATTGAATTGGAAAATCTAAAAGAAATGGATGAATTCCCTGATTTATACAATATAACAAAACAGATATAACTTAAACAGATTCATAACCAGCCATAAGACTGAAGCAGCCTGCTAGCTTTAAAAATCTCAAAAAAAAAAAATCAGGATCAGATGGATGCACTAAAGAATTCTACCAGAACTTTGAAGAAGAACCAACACAAATACTAATCTTTTTATGAAGCTGGTATTATGATACCCAAACCATATAAAGACAGACATAAAGAAAATTACAAACTGAGATCTCAGATGAACATTGACATAAACATTCTCATTAAAATACCAGCCAGCTGAATTCAAGATAACATCAAAAGAGCCATTCATACCGCCCAAGTTTGTCTTATTCCAGAAATTTGAAGATGGTTCAATATACACAAATCAATAAGTGTTGTTCATCACATAATCGATAGACACTAAAACAGAGATCACATGCTCATCTCATTAGATTCAGAAAAAAGCTTTTGGCAAAATCCAATATCCCTTTATGATGAAAACCACAAAGAGCCTAGGAATGCAGAGAACATATCCTTTAAACAATATATTTATTGTTTCTTTGATAATGTCATGCATTATATTTTGATCAAGTCTGTACCATCTTCCAACTCCTCCTAGTTTCACCCCTTATCCCATACCCACCCAACTTTGTGTCTTCACTAAAAAGAAATTAAGTTCAATTTCTACTGCTTTTATGTTCTTGTGGTTTCCATGGGAAAACATTCCATGGGAAAACATTCAACTTACCAAGAGGCATACCCTAAGTAAAACTAATTCCACCTCTTTAAGCAACTATCAGTTACCAACAACAGTTCAACAGTTAGTGGTAGGAATTAGTGACCACCTCCCTCCTCCATTCTGGAATTTTGTCTGGCTTGGGTTTGCACAGGTGTGGCTATTGTCATATCTGTGAGTTCATATGTACAATTGCCTTTCGAGCAAGGAAACATATCTTAACACAATAAAGGTTATATATAACAAACCTATACCCAACATTTTGATTAATGGAGAAAAACTAAAGATATTTCTACTAAGATAGGGAAGAAAATGAATTTTTTTACTCTCTCTAGCCCTGTTTAATATAGTGGTTGAAGTTTTAGCTAAAGGAACAAGGCAGGAGGAGGAAATAAAAGAGATACAAATGCAAAGTCAAAGTGTTTCTATTTTTAGATGATATGATTATTTTTTAGAGACTTGAAAGACTCTACAAAACCTTTTAGAGCTGATAAATACCTTAGGGAAAGTGGCAGGCTAAGAAATCCACACACAGAAATCAGTAGCCTTCTTTTCTTTGAAAGTTATATTTTATTTTTTCACTTATCACACTCACCAGATCATAAGACAGTATTTAATATAAATATATCATCTATATAAATAAATAAATAAATAGAAATAAATCATCTTAAATGAATGAAAATTACTTATGTTCCAGAAAATACTTTACCTTATCACGTATAGCTCCTTTTCCACCTTTTTTTTTTTTTTTTGGTTTATTTTAATAATTACTGAGCTACAAAGTTACAAGTTAGAATTATGGCTATCTCTTTTCTTTTGCCACTGATATTTATTACCTGTGTGATCTTACATATATTACTTGTTCATTTTATTCTTTAGGCAACTCTAATATCTATCATTCCTATCTAATTTGACTGTATGAAATATAATTATAATGAGAGCAATCTATACATGGGACACAACAATATCAGATAAAAATCACTGGATCTTTATTTAAATTTGTTGTTCCTTTTCTTGATGTCTTTTTTTTTCTTTTCAGTTCTGTAACTTAACTATGAGGTGTTTCAAATGTTTTCTGACTGTCCCTTATCTAATTTCATGTTCATATCCAGCAGGGATTCATAACTTCCTAAAAGTACTTTTTGGAACAAATAAGAAAAGAGAATTTTGTATCCCAGCTGTAGCCCCCTTCCTTATTCCCTCCCAATCCTGCCATCCTTCCCTCATGTCCTCCCATGCCCTTCTCCAAGTCCACTGATAGGGGAGGTACTCCTCCCTTTCCATCTGACCCTAACTTATCAGGTCTCATTAGGACTGGCTGCACTGTCTTCCTCTGTGGCCTGGTAAGGCTGCTCTCCCTTCAGGGGGAGGTGATCAAAGAGCCTGCCACTAAGTTCATGTCAGAGACAGTCCCTGTTCCCCTTACTAGGGAACACACTTGGATACTGAGCTGCCATTGACTACATCTGTGAAGGGGTTCTAGGTTATTTCCACACATGGTTCTTGGTTGGAGTATCAGTCTCATAAAAGACCCCTGTGCCCAGATATTTTGGTTCTGTTGTTTTCCTTGTGGAGCTACTGTCCCCTCCAGGTCTTTCTATCTCCTTCTTCTTTTATAAGATTTCCTGCACTCTGCCCAAAGTTTAGTTATAAACCTCAACATCTGCTTTGATACACTGCTGGGTAGAGTCTTTTAGAGACCCTCTGTGGTAGGCTCCTGTCCTGTTCCCTGTTTCCTCCCTCTTCCAATGTCTGTCCCATTTGCTTTTCTGAGTGAGGACTGAGCATCTTACCCAGGGTCCTCCTTCTTGCTTAGCTTCTTTAGGTGTACAGATTTTAGTATGTTCATCCTATATTATATGTCTAATATCCACTTATATGTGAGTATATACCATGTACTGAGATACAAAATGAATAAACTGTAATTAATATAAAAAATTAAAAAAAAATGAACACTACCTGGAGGGACACCATTGAGAACCAACTAGGTGAGAGACAGTCAAGGGATCTGCTGTGCATGGATATAGGGCCAGAAGAGTGTTAGTGCAGAGTCACCCAGACAAACAATGCACACAGCTACACTCCCAAACCTGTCATCACCTCCACAACTGGACCCTAGTGCAGGAGCTCAGCATGCTTACATGTGAAGGCAGTTTAATAAAACAGCATTTTCTTGTGCTATGTGTGATGAGAGAGAGAGAGAGAGAGAGAGAGAGAGAGAGAGAGAGATAACATAACTGAAAGTACTTAGCTTTGAAAATATTGAGGATACATTATGTTACATCCTCAGGAGAGAGAAAATGTAATAAATGTGAGTGAGTGTTTCATAAAAACCATGGTTAAAATTAATGTAGGGGGACCTTTTCGTTCTACTTACAGCTCTTACCTTGATTGTGACCCCCAAAGGTTCTAAAGATGAAACAGAAAGTCACCCTGCTGGTTAAATCGGCCATTGCCTACCATTAATTGACTGTAAGGCAGTTGCTCTCTAGGCTTTTGTTTCTGAATAAACTAACCAAATTAGTGAGTAACCAGGTAATACATGATTTCTCAGTTATTTGACTTATTTCCACAGACATAAGTTCATTTTAAAGAAGATGAGAGAAGTTAGGTTTAAGTGACTTAAAACTGGACGAAGAAAGCACACCCAAGATCAACTATTTCAAAGTTGAGAGATTTTCCTTACCTCTTGTCCAAGTCAAGGAAGAGAAAAACACTTAAAAAAAACTCATATGTTTGAATAATTTTTTTATTTTAATATCATGTTTATAGGGATTAAGACCCAAGTTTGTAATTTTTTTAATCTTTTTTAAAAGATTTATTTATTTTATGTGTATATGAGTGCTCTTTCTGCATGTACACTTGTACACCAGAAGAGGGCATCAGACCCCAATGTAGTTGGTTGTGAGCCACCATGTGGTTGCTGGGAATTGAACTCAGGACCTCTGGAAGAGTGGCCAGTGCTCTTAACCACTGAACCATCTCTCCAGCCCAAGTTTGTAAATTTTAAAGGCATGACTAAGTTTGGATATTCGGAGTTGACAGCTTAAAATTAAAAAATCTCCTTGTAGTTTATAGCTGGAAGTGTGCCTGATTAGGGATTAAGTTGTGGAGGTTGTACTGATGTCCTTGCACTGGGGGTTAGGTAGATACACTTTAGTAAGACTAAGACTGGCGACAAATTCATGACTCCAGAATTTATGGTTGAATTCTAGACTGCCTTAAAATTCATGACTCTCAAATTTATGCTTCAATTCATCACTTTGAAGGTGACTGATTTAAGTGCACACAATAATAAATAAAAAGTTTTGTGAATGCATCAATATACAGTTACTATTTCAAAATGCTGATCTGGAAATAGCCAATGCAGTGACATTGTATCTTGATTGTGTGGCAGTGGCATGGAGGTAGGGTACTGAATCATTTCAGAAAGCATTTAAAATGTTAAAATTATACAAATTACATTAAGAATAGACTAATTTTACATTATAAGCTCTCTGTAGGTTTTTTTTTGCATTTTTTAAAATATAATTAGTTTTCTACGTTGGGTGTCTTTCTGTTTAAACAGGAGATAATGATAATACTTTCTTTGGGAAAAAAATCCAAAATAAAATCTAGCTATTCCTTGACGTTTACCCATGAATTTTGTTTATTTGGTCTTTCTTTTTTTTATTCACTTTATATTCTTGTCATATCCCCATCCCTCCTCTCCTCCCAGTACTACTCTATTTTCATTCCCCTCCCCCTTCCATTTTTCCTCAGAAAAGGGGAGTTACCTTTTTATCCAGTCCAGCTCATCAAACTGCATCAGGACTGAGCATGTCCTCGTCCCCTGTGGTCTGGCAAGGCAATTCTGCCAGGGGAAAGGGATCAAAAAGCTGGCAAGTGAGTTCCTGGCTGATGCAGACCCTACTTTCCTTACCAGAGCACCCACATGAGGCCTAAGCTGTCCATCTGCTACATCTTTGTGGGGGGCCTAAGTCCAGTTCATGTATGGTAATTGGTTGGTGCTTCAGTCTCGGCAAGTCCCTCTGTACCCTGATTAGTTGGCTCTGTTGGTCTTCTTGTGGAGCTCCTGTCACCTCCAGCTCCTTTTATATTTCCTCTCATTTTTCCACAAGATGCCCTATGCATCACCCAATGTTTGGCTGTGAGTCTCAGCATCTGTTTTGAGGAGCTGCTGGGTAGTCCCGCTCAGAGAAAAACTCTGTCAGACTTCTGTCTGCAACCTTCTTATATATGAATAACAGACTGAAAAAAATCAGAGGGCAAATCCCATTCTTAATGACTACAAAATGTAACATATCTGGGAGTAAACCTAACAACAACAACAACATCATCAACAACAACTGTTCATTCAGAAGGGCAAACAGGATAGACATCGGAAGTAGGAGAGGACAGGAGCCTTCCACAGGGGTCCTCTGAAAGTCTCTACCCAGCAGGGGATTGAAGCAGATGCTGAGACTCATAGTCAAACAACTTTGGGCAGAGTGCAGGGAATCTTATGGAAGAATGCAGTTGGGGATAGTAGGACACAGAGGGAACAGGAGTTCCACACTGAGACCAACAAAGCCAAAAAAAATCTGGGCTCAGGGGGGCCTGCAGAGACTGATGGATCAACCAAGGACCATGCATGGGAGGACCTTGATTCCCTGCTCAGATGTAGCCATGTGCAGCTCAGGCTTCATGGGGTTCCCGAGTAAGGGAAGCAGGGGAAGTTTCTAGCATTAACTTGGTTCCCTGCTCTTTGATCACCTCCCCCAGCAAGGTAGCCTTACTAGGCCATAGAGGAAGAGGATCCAGACAGTTCTGATGAGACCTAATAGTCTAAGGTCAGATAGTAAGGGAGGAGGACCTTCTTTATCAGTGGACTAGGGGAAGGGCATAGGGAAGGAAAAGGGTGGGAGGTGGGACTGGGAGATGAGTGAAGGGCAATAAATTTGTAAATAATAATAATAATAATTTGGGGCAAATTTAACACCCTCCCAAAAAGGCCGCAATGATAAAACTTTAAAATTTTTTTCTTCTGGTATTCTCTCTCTCTCTCTTTCTCTTTTTTGAAATAAGATCTCACTATGTAGCTCAGCCTATCCTGGAACTCACTCTGCTTCAAAATAGGTATGTTGGGGAGGATATTCTCACCTCGCTGTACATTTATATATGCCAGAGCAGAGGCTAAGTGTGTGTGTGTGTGTGTGCGCGCATGTGGTGTGTGTATGTGTGATGTTGACAAGTGTGGATGTCACTAATTACCTTCAGGCTGAGACAATGAGGAATTAAGCCCAGTATGGAACACTGAAAGATAGAAGCATGGTGTCATTGTAGCCCTTGTTGCTTCCCATTATATACCACATTTTTTTTAAATCATGCTACCCCTGTATTTGGTCTAAGGTGATTCCAGGTGACTAGTGCCTAAGAAACATTAATTCTTTTTATATTTTATGGAATATTTGTTTTTAATATTTTTTTATGTTTACAAATTTTATTTTTATTTTGCTAGATTTATTCTCAGGTTCCTCAAAATGCAATACTCTTGAACAATATTTCTATTTACATACAATTTCTTTTTTTAAATTTATTTTTAAGTTTATTAATGTTTTTTTAAATTTTTTATTAATTACACTTTATTCATTTTGTATCCCCCCATAAGCCCCTCCCTCCTCCCCTCCCGATCCCACCCTCCCTCCCCTTTCTGCATGCATGCCACTCCCCAAGTCCACTGATAGGGGAGGCTCTCCTCTTCTTTCTGATCTTAGTCTATCAGTTCTCATCAAAAGTGGCTGCATTGTCCTCTATTGCGGCCTGATAAGGCTGCTCCCCCCCTCAGGGGGAAGTGATCAACGAGCAGGCCAATCAGATTATGTCAGAGGCAGTCCCTCTTCCCATTACTATGTAACCCACTTGGACACTGAACTGCCATGGGCTACACCTGTGCAGGGGTTCCAGGTCATCTCCACGAATAGTCCTTGGTTGGAGTATGATTTTCTGGGAAGTTCCCTGTGTTCAAATTATCTTGTTCTATGCTCTCCTTGTGGAGTTCCCGTCCCCTGCAGCTCTTACTATTTCCCACTACTTACATAAAATTCCATTCACTCTGCCCATCAGTTGGCCATCAGGCTCAGCATCTGCTTTGATAGTCTATACTGCAGAAGCTTTCAGAGGCCCTCTGTGGCAGGTTTCAAGGTTGTTTCCTGTTTTCTTCTGGCTTTCAGAGGCCCTCTGTAGCAGGTTCCGAGGTTGTTTCCTATTTTCGTTTTCTTCCGATGTCCATCCTCTTTGCCTTTCAGGATGGGGAATGAACATTTTAGTTAGGGTCCTCTCTTTTGCTTAGTTTGTTTAGATGTACAGATTTTAGTGGGTTTATTCTATGTTGTATGTTTATATGAGTGAGTATATACCATGCCTGTCTTTTTGCTTCTGGGACAACTCACTCAGGATGATCCTTTCCAGGTCCCACCATTTACCTGCAAATTTCATGATTTCCTTATTTTTCATTGCTGAGTAATACTCCATTGTATAGATGTACCACAGTTTCTGCATCCATTCTTCAGTTGAGGGGCATCTGGGTTGTTTCCAGCTTCTGGCTATTACAAATAAAGCTGCTCCAAACATGGTTGAGCTAATGTCCTTTTTGTGTACTTGCGCCTATTTGGGTATATGCCTAGGAGTGGTATGGCTGGATCTTGAGGAAGCGCTATTCCTAGTTGTCTGAGAAAGCGCCAGATTGATTTCCAGAGTGGTTGTACCAGTTTACATTCCCACCAGCAGTGGAGAAAGGTTCCCCTTTCTCCACAACCTCTCCAGCATGTGTTGTCCCTTGAGTTTTTCATCTTGGCCATTTTGATGGGTTTAAGGTGAAATCTCAGGGTTGTTTTGATTTGCATTTCCCTAATGGCTAATGAGGTTGAGCATTTCTTTAAGTGCTTCTCTGCCATTCGATATTCCTCTACAGAGAATTCTCTCTTTAGCTCTGTTCCCCATTTTTTAAGTGGATTACTTGGTTTATTGCTTTTCAGCTTGTTTAGTTCTTTATATATATTGGATATGAGTCCTCTGTCAGATAAAGGTTTGGTGATGATTCTTTCCCAATCTATAGGCAGTCACTTTGTTTTGATGACGGTGTCCTTTGCTTTACAGAAGCTTTTCAATTTCATGAGGTCCCATTTATTGATTGTTGCTCTTAGAGCCTGTGCTGTTGGTGTTCTGTTCAGGAAGTTTTCTCCTGTACCAATGAGTTCTAGGGTATTCCCCACTTTTTTTTCTAGTTGATTTAATGTGTCTGGTTTTATGTTGAGGTCTTTGATCCACTTGGACTTCAGTTTTGTGCAGGGTGATAAATATGGATCTATTTTCATTTTTCTACATGTAGACATCCAGTTGGACCAGCACCATTTGTTGAAGATGCTATCTTTTTTCCATTGTATGGTTTTGTCATCTTTGTCAAAAATCAGGTGTCCGTAAGTGTGTGGGTTTATTTCTGGGTCTTCTGTTCGATTCCATTGATCCACCATTCTGTTTCTATGCCAGTACCATGCAGTTTTTATAACTGTTGCTCTATAGTACAGCTTGAGATCAGGGATGGAGATACCTCCAGAAGATCTTTTATTGTAGAGGATTGTTTTAGCAATTCTCGGTTTCTTGTTATTCCATACAAAGTTGAGAATTTTTCTTTCCAGGTCTGTAAAGAATTGTGTTGGCAATTTGATGGGAATTGCATTAAATCTGTAGATTGCTTTTGGTAAGATGGCCATTTTTACTATGTTAATCCTGCCAAGCCATGAGCATGGGAGATCTTTCCATCTTCTCATATCTTCCTCTAATTCTTTCTTCAGAGACTTGAAATTTTTTTCATACAAGTCTTTGACTTGCTTGGTTAGGGTTACACCAAGGTACTTTATGTCATTTGTGGCTATTGTGAATGATGTTGTTTCTCTAATTTCTTTCTCAGCCCTTTTGTCTTTTGTATACAGGAGTGCTACTGATTTTTTTGAGTTAATTTTGTATCCGGCCACTTTGCTGAAGGTGTTTTTCAGCTGTAGGAGTTCCCTGGTAGAGTTTTTGGGGTCACTCATGTATACTATCATATCATCTGCAAATAGTGATAATTTGACTTCTTCCTTTCCCATCTGTATCCCCTTGATCTCCTTTAACTGTCTTATTGCTCTAGCAAGGACTTCCAGCACTATGTTGAAGAGATATGGAGAGAGTGGGCAGCCTTGTCTTGTCCCTGATTTCAGTGGGATTGCTTTAAGTTTCTCTCCGTTCAGTTTGATGTTGGCTATAGGCTTGCTGTATATCGCATTTACTATGTTTAGATATGTGCCTTGTATCCCTGATCTCTCCAATACTTTAAACATGAATGGATGTTGGATTTTGTCAAATGCTTTTTCAACATCTAGGGAGATTATCATGTGGTTTTTTTCTTTCAGTTTGTTAATATGGTGGATCACATTGATGGATTTCCGTATATTGAACCACCCCTGCATACCTGGTCCTGGGCTTTTTTTGGATGGGAGACTTTTGATGACTGCTTCTATTTCTTTGGGGGATATAGGACTATTTAATTGATTTACCTGGTCCTGATTCAGCTTTGGTAAGTCAAATCGATCAAGAAAATTGTCCATTTCATTTAGGTTTTCAAATTTTGTTGAGTATAGACTTTTGAAGTAAGTCCTAATGATTGTTTGGATTTCCTCAGTGTCTGTAGTTATGTCCCCCTTTTCATTTCTGATTTTGTTGATTTGGGTGGTGTCTCTCTGCCTTTTAGTTAGCTTGGCTAAGGGTTTGTCGATCTTGTTGATTTTCTCAAAGAACCAGCTCTTGGTTTCATTGATTCTTTGAATTGTTTTATTTGTTTCTAATTGATTGATTTCAGCCCTGAGTTTGATTATTTCCAGCCGTCTACTCCTTTTTGGTGTGTCTGCTTCTTCTTTTTCTAGGGTTTTTAAGTGGGCCATTAAGTTGCTTGAATGAGCTGTCTCGAATTTCTTTTTGAAGGCACTTAGTGCTATGAACTTTCCTCTTAGCACTGCTTTCATTGTGTCCCACAAGTTTGGATATGTTGTGTCTTCATTTTCATTGAGTTCTAGGAAGACTTTAATTTCTTTCCTTATTTCTTTCCTTACCCAGCTGTCATTTAGTAACAAGTTGTTCAGTTTCCATGTGTGTGTAGGCTTTTTGCTATTTCTGTTTTTGTTGAAGTCCAGCTTTATTCCATGGTGATCAGACAGGCTTGCTTTGTGACCAACTATATGGTATATTTTGGAGAAGGTTCCATGAGGTGCTGAGAAGAAGCTAAATTCTTTTGTGTTTGGGTGTAAAGTTCTGTAAATGTCTGTGAGGTCCATTTGATTCATGACCTCTGTCAGAGATATTGTTTCTCTGTTTAATTTCTGTTTTGTTGACCTGTCCTTTGTTGAGAGTGGGGTGTTGAAGTCTCCCACTATTAATGTGTGGGGATCTATATGTGGTTTAAATTTTATCAATGTTTCTTTTACAAATGTGGGTGCTCTTGTATTTGGGGCATAGATGTTCAGGATTGTGATGTCTTCCTGGTGGAATTTTCCCTTGATGAGTATGAAGTGTCCTTCCTCATCTCTTTTTATTAATTTTGGTTGAAAGTCTATTTTATCAGATATTAGAATGGCTACTCCTGCTTGTTTCTTGGGTTCATTTGCTTGGAAAGTCGTCTTCCAACCTTTTACCCTCAGGTAATGTCTATTTTTGTGTCTTAGGTGTGTTTCTTGTATGAAACAGATTGCTGGGTTTTGTTTATGTATCCATTCTGTTAATCTGTGTCTTTTTACTGGAGAGTTGAGTCCATTGATGTTGAGAGAGATTAATGACCAGTGGCTGTTCGATCCTTTGATTTTGATGTTGGTTGTGTTCATAAGGTTGTGTGCTTGGTTGCTTTTTGTTTTGCTGTAGTAAGGTTAATGATTTCCTGTGTTTTCTTGAGAGAAGCTAATTTTCTTGGGTTGTATTTTCCCTTCCAGTGTCTTCTGTAATGCTGGATTTGTGTGTAGGTATTGTTGAAATTTGTTTTTGTCATTGAATATCCTGTTTTCTCCGTCTATGAGGACTGAGAGTTTTGCAGGGTATAGTAGCCTGGGCTGACATCTGTGTTCTCTTAGGGTCTGCATGATATCTGTCCAGGCCCTTCTGGCTTTCATAGTTTCTGTTGAAAAGTCAGGTGTGATTCTAATGGGTTTGCCGTTATTGTTACTTGGCCTTTTTCCCTTGCAGCTTTTAGTATTTTTTCTTTGTTCTGTAAACTTACTGTTTTGATTATTGTGTGGCGGGAGGATTTTCTTTTCTGGTCAAATTTGTTGGGTGTTCTGTAGGCCTCATGTATCCTTATTGGCTTTTCCTTTAACTTGGGGAAATTTTCTTCAATGATTTTGTTGAAAATATTTTCTGGGCCTTGGAGAAGGGCGTTCTGCCATGCCATGTGGTACAGGCAGGGAAAGATGCCCATAGTCCTGCCTTCCACCCTACAGCACTGGCAGGCAATAGGCACATAGAGCCCTGCCACCACTACACAGTGCAGCCCGTGAGAAGGAAGACAGACAGAGAACCTGCGGACCACCATGCCCCCCACAGACTTACCCTCTGGCGCACTGCACAGATGGGCCTTGATATCTGCTTGATGGAGAATGTCACTCAGGACCCCAGCCTAGAGGCCAGCCTGCATCGGGAACCACCACAAGGTGCAAGTATGTGGTGGACTGATGGGAGAGAAAGAAGTGAAGCATTATGAAGACAGAGGGAACTGGAGCCTCAGGGGTGAAAAACAGTAGCCTGTTGTGAGTGGCCAGCCCTACCACCTATGGCCGTTATAAGGTCCTAGCCTGAGTTGCCACTGAGGGTCATGTCTGGATTCATGGCTATGCAGTGGCAAGAACTGGTGTTGATGTGGATGGATCATGTTACCCATAGGGGGTTTCTCTTGTTGAGGCATTGGTCTTAGCTTATCTAGGGACTCCTCATTAGGTGTGGCACTCTGGAGAACTGGCTCCACCTCTCACTGGTGGCAGCACTTGGTAGAGTAGGCCTTGCATTTTGCCCAGGCAGCACAGTGGAGCTGGCACTGGTGGTTGGGGAGTGGGTAAGTTGGCCCAAGAGTGTGAATGTGGAAGAGTTGTCTCTGCCACTTGTATACTGTGAGGTAACATGGGCCAAGAGGTGATCCCAACCCCCACCTATGACAGTCTGGAATGCTGCCCACAGGGTCATGAGAGCAGGATAATGGGCCCTGCACCTTGCCTGGGCAGCACAGGTGCTGGCTCTGGTAGAGAGGCCGCAGGTAAGCCAGCCCTGAAAGCAAGAGTGTGTGAGAATTGGCCCTGCCACTCATCTGCTGTGAGGTAGTGTGGATGAGGAGTGATCCCCTCCCTCACTTATCCCTCACCACCTGTGGAAGTCAGGAGAGCTGGCCCTAGGATGATGAGAGCTGGTGGACTGGCCCTGTACCTCACTGGCTGCAGCACTCAGGAGAATAGCCCGGCACCTCACCTGGGCAATACAGCGAATCTGGCCCTGATGGTACAAGCATGGGTGAGCCAGCCCTGATGGTGGGAGATCTGACCCAGTCCCTCATAGGCTGTAGCACTTGGGAGAGTGGACTTCACGCCTTGACTAGGTAGCACAGTGAAGCTGGCTCCGGAGGTGTGGGTGTGGGTGAGCTGGCCCCAAGGGCAAGCGAGCAGAAGAGCTGACCCTGCCTTCTGCCAATGAAGGAGCGTTGCTGGAAAGTTTGCCCTGACGGTGTGCCTGTAGGAGAGCTGGAAGGCTGACTAACTCAGCTACCAGCCAGGTTGAGATCCAGGGCTTTGAGTTAGCTTAACCCCAATATCTATTCCATCTCTGAAGTGCTGGAACATATCCAAAGCTTCAGCGTCTCTATGACACAAGGCAATAACTGAGAGAAGACACGGTGAACATTCAGTATTGATGGTGTCACAGAAGCCAGGGATTTCAGATGAGACTGTTGACTCATTGCGATGAACATTTTTAAGTGAGGATGTGTGAATAGAGGGATATCCTATGAAGTGCACTGTGACATACAGCTTCCACAATGACATATTGTTTTTTGTTGTTGTTTGCTTATTTGTATATGTGTTTTTTTTTTATTTTGGTGGGGGAGGTTGCAAGGGTGAAGGGCAGATATGCAGGGATAAGGAGATGAGCTGGACTGATATATATGATATGAAACTCACAAAGAATAAAAAAAAAAGTTTAAAAAATTGTTGATTTCAAAATGTTGAAAGAAATTTCCCAAATTTCAAGGTACAACACTTCCGTATTTTCTAGAGGGCATCTATAACTCAAGTGATAGAATGTCTCTTATTGAACAAATAGTTTAGAACTGGAAAAGATTAAAAAATGGTATAGAACTATTCATTTATGCTCAGCCTAAGAGCAAAAATTTATCGCTAAATGTATATGACATTTTATTTCTGGTGGTATCACTCAACACTCAAAGTTGGAAAAGAAAACGTTTATTATTTGTCACCCGGCATTTCATATATTTATGCACTTTATATAGCTAAGTTAAAAGTTTCCATTTTATGATACACACAAAATGAAACTGAAAGAAATTAAATGGAACAATTATCAATAGTGTTGCATAGCCGAGGGAAGACTTATGGGATGGTGAATGAGCTGAACCCATTTCCATTCATAAGGCCTGAGGAGGAAGGTGTTACTGCAGCCCTAGTGGGAAATATGGATCATCTCTACTTGCAGAGCAGTCTTTGTATATACAACATCTGTATCACCTGAGAACTCTGGGCCTGTCCTGGATTGGTTAAATTAAAACCTGCACTTTTAAGAAAAACCAAGTTTATTTGGATTCTTATTATGCTATGAGGAACTCTCCTGAAGCTGTAAAGAAAAAAACAACTTACAGAAGTGTCCTTCACTCTGAGGAAAACAGACACTTCTAAACTCTGACCTGCTCGGGAAGATGCTGAGGAATAATTACATTAAGCTCAGGTTTGTTCCATATCCCAGTCCTCCCTTCATGCATCTGGATGCTAAAGCTAACCAGAAGCCACAGGATAAGGGAAGAATTTGATGCAATCCATGAAGCATAGAACATATAGAAGAGGGAAGACAGTGAAGGGCCAAACAGAATATTCAGCATATCCATTTAAAACGTTAAATGTAGTCATGTGGTAGTATTGTCATAGTACATTCAATCAAAATCTTGGGCAAGGCAACATTTTGTAAAGAATGTATAAATCAGGACTGAGGAAGGGTTATAGGTATAATTATTAGATTTTTGTCCATCCTTCAGCCCCAAACTCACTGTCATAGTCAAATAAGGTCTAATTAGTAAACCCATTTATAACAATGTCTAGAGGGGCTCTGTAACTTTGATCATTGATAATAATGTAAAAGAATGATAAGATATATTTGATTTAATGGCAACCATGAACATTTAAATCTACAGTATTACATAATTATGTGCAACCATTATAATTTAAATAAAACGAGCTCAGAGGTTACTTTTAAGTTTGCAGATCAAGGAACAGGTGAAAACTTTAAAGGTCTTTCATCTGCTAGGATCTGTATTTCTCTTCATGTGTGAGCCATTCTGTTAGTTAGAATGTCTCTTCTGCTGGTTGGAACAGCAGTACAAATTAACTATGGGTTTAAAAATACAGATTTTTTTTTTCTCCTTTATGCAAGAGTGGTATGTTCTCCTTTATGTAGCTTAAGATGGCTGACCACACATTTATGTTCCAGGTACCATCATGAAGATCTAGGAAGCAGGAATGGAACATACTCTCCTCTTTTAACAGGCAACGCCTAAAGTTTGCACACATAGCTTCTCTTTGAATTTTATTGGCTGGAACTTGATCACATGACCATTCGAACAGCAGAAGAAGCTTAGAGATCCAGTTCTCCAGTGGGTAGCCATAATCAGCATAAAACCGTATTACATGGTCAAAGGGGAGAGTTGACAGAGGGTTCCTGTAGTTTTACTGTGGGTCATTTGCCACTTTGTCCACACATCTGTTAGACCTGGGAAGTTGTTTGTATCAGAATTCTTGCTTATTTATCAAAAAATGCTCAATATATGCCACAAATGTTTTTAAATGTTATCTGTACATTGCTAAGGAAATTCTAGGTTAAAAAAAATTTTACCAATATATTATAACAGTTTCACCATCTAAGGACCAGGCATTCACACACACACAGAAACACACACATGCACGCACACACATATACACACGTGAGGGACATTCTTATTTAAACCATTATATTTCTTCTTTTAGAGAAAGAGAAAGAGAGAGAGAGGGAAACCTAAATTTGTATGGGTAAGAAGGTGAGTTGGTTTAATCTGGGAGGAGTTGGGGGAGAGAAAAACAAGGTATGAAAAAATTCCATAAAGACAATAGAGAATATAGTCATTGCTTCACATCCCTTTTATGATGAGGATATTTACAACCTATTCTTAGCAATTTTAAAATACAAACTATGTTATTAATTATGGTCAGTTTGCTGTGTAATAGATAACCAGAGTTTATATCACTAGAGGCCAAGTGATGGTGTGATAGAAAGGCAAAGTGTTCAAGATACCCTTTTGTATAAATGGACAGTGCATTCTTACGTTTATAAGTCTGTTACTTCCCTGAAGAAATACATATAAATGAAGAGGGTTTTTTTTTCAGGCTTTAGTGTCTTTTATGGTATGGTAAGAATTAAAATGTCATTTTATAAATTAAGTTAAAAATTTCTCACTGGTATTTCTATAAATGCACTTTTTGCACAACATCTTATCTTGGTATAGGATTCTGTACTGGCTAGTTTTCTAACACCTTGAAGAAGGTAGAGTCACATCAGAGAGGAGAAAATGCCTACATAACATCATGGTATAGGTAATCCTGCATGACATTTTTTAAATTAGAAATTGATAAAGGAGGAGGAGCTCAGCCCATTGTGGGTGGAGCCGCCCCTGGGATGGCAGTCATGGGTTCTATAAGAAAACAGGCTGAGCAACCCATGAGAAAAACCATACTTAAGAGTTTCTGTTGCTGTGCAGAGACACTATAATCACAGCAACTCAGAAAGGAAAACATTTAATTGAGGCTGGCTTACAGTTCACAGGTTTTCTACATGGTAGGAAGCATTGCAGCATGCAGGCAGACACAGTGCTGGCGAAGGAGCTCAAAGTGCTACAAATGGATCTGCAGGCACCAGGAAGGGAGAGGCACAAGGCCTGTCTTGGGTATCTGAAAATTCAAAGTCCACCTTCCGTGACACACTTCCTCCAACAAAGCCACACCTATTTCAATAAGGCCATACCTCCTAATATCGCCATTCCCTGGTGACCAAGCATTCAAATCTATGAGACTGTGAGTGCCATTTTTATTCAAACCACCACAGCCAGGAAGTAGCTGCTGTGTGACAAAACTTTTCCTGGGGAGATACAACATACACATCTGCTCACCCCAGATAGGTATGCAAAGGATGGCCTAAGCATGGATATCAACAAAGCCCAATTTGGTGAACCAATGAGTTTTACTGTTGTTACATACAGACATATGGATGAGGGGTTACTTAAAGGAACATAAAATTCCACAAATACAGCTGCATCACCGAGGTCCACAATAGGATGGGTGATAGCTCTCAACCTTTGGGAAACTTGGAGCACACTGCACAGCTGAAGACAGCTCAACAGGTTAAAGAGTGTGCTTTCCAAGTGTTTCTCCCTAAATCTCTCGCAGACAACTTGGCTGCTTTCTGATTGGTTTTTTTTTTAAGATAGCTAATCTGGTCTTGGAATCTTCATTGCAGCTTTTCTACTCTTGAAAGGTTTTTTTTTTTTTTTTTTTGCAGCTCAGCTTCCTTTCACCTAAGAGTGACTCTTTACTTTATTGTAGATTCTAGCAGGGAGAGACCTAGTGCATCTGGTCAGTTATAGGGATAAACTCTGGTTATCTATTACACAGCAAGTTGACCATAATTAATAACATATTTTATATGTCAAAACTGCTAAGAGAAGATTGTAAACATAATCTTCATAAAAAGCATGTGAGGAAATGAATATATCCTGATCAGAATTTGTTGTTTTTTTTGATGATATTGTTATACCAGGTTCACAGGACCCCCAGAGACCACCAGGAGACTCGATGAAATTGCAAGAGAGCTTTATTACGAGAGCGATCGAACTCAGGACCCAAGTCTCACTGATGCAGCAGTAGAGAAGTGGGACCCCAAGCTCTGAGTGAGCAGGATTTTTAAAGGGAAAGTCTATGAGCAGGGGGTTTCCATGGGAGCAAGCAGGGGGGCACAAGCCTTGGCATTACAGAATTGGGTGAAGTTTAGCAAGGCGGGGTGACCTTTTCTGAGGCACACAGTCACAATGGCTAAGGCATATAATCACAATGGCTATTTTTCTAAACCACATCTGAAACATTGGGGAGAATTTTCCCACCCGATTCTCAACCGATTCCCATTGATTATTGCCAGGGAGTTTGTCCTATTTTCTATGAAGCATTTATTCTGTTATATTTCCTGGAGGCTGTTGCTAGGAGAGTTAACTTTGTTTTCTGCCAGATGTACATTCTGTGATATTTCCTGGTACCTGAATTCAGTTCCCAGTCAAAATCTTTATTTCAAAATGGAGTTATATTCTGGCTAACTTAAACTCCTCAATATCATTCTCATTTGGATTTGATTAAATTGCAAAGCACTTTAAATTTAAATTATCCTGATGGTTAAGGATGTTGAAGAGTTTTCCAAATACTTATTTATCATTTTTATTTCTTCTTTCAAGAACTATTTGTTCACTTAATTTATGTTCTCATCTTCTATAAGTCCAAATCAGTTTTGGATTCTAAATATGAATGAGATCATGTAGTATTTATTTTTGTGGGCTTGGTTGTTGTTCCTAGGCATTATGGGTAGGACTATTGATTGCTTTTCTCCCTACACACATTGGATAGCTCCCTGTGATACTATGAGAGCTAGTTTTCAGGAAAGTGGTATCTAATTCCATTCTGGCTCAGTTCTACAAGTCCAAGGTGTGGGTCCAAGGTGAGTGGTGTCTTTAGCAAGATACATTAAATTTCTGGGACTGTTGTCATATTTATATTGGAAATAGTTGTATTATTATTGATGGTATCTTGTGAACAAAGAAAGTTCTTTTTTTTAAACAATTTTTATTTTTTATATTAATCACAGGTTATTTACTTTGTATCCCAGCTGTAGCCCACTTCCTGGTTCCCTCACAATCCCACTCTTCCTCCCTCATCTCCTCCCATGTCCTTACTCAAGTCTGCTGATAGGGGAGGTCCTCCTCCCTTTCCATCTGACCCTAACTTATCAGGTATCTTCAGGACTGGCTGCAATGTCCTCCTCTGTGGCCTAGCAAGGCTGCTCTTTCTTCTGGGGGTGGGGGAGGTCAAAGAGCCAGCCATTGAGTTCACATCAGATACAGTCCCTGTTCTCCTTACTAGGATACCCACTTGGATACTGAGCTACCATGGTCTACATCTGAGCAGCAGTTCTAGGTTATATCCATACATGGTCCTTGATTGGAGAAACAGTCTCATAAAAGCCCCCTGTGCCCTGATGTATTTGGTCCTTCTGGAGATCCTGTGCTCTCCAGGTCATACTAATTCCCAGTACAAAGAAAGTTCTAATAAATTATATTGGGCTCATTATCAGAATTTTAAGAATTGGAGGAAAGATGTGTAAAAAATAATGTATGACTAATCTTGACTCTCAATTTTATATTCATTGACATTAAGATGTAGATACAAATATATTTTAGCTCTGTCTACTGGAAAATATCATGACTATAATAATCATCCTATCTGTAAGTTACGTAGCTCCTTCTGATACTCTGATAGCTAGCTCTCAGGATCCTCAGTCTCTCTGGCTGTCATTTGTAAATATTATTTACCACTAAAATTGAAGCAGAGTTACTTGAAGAATGACAGGTTCTATGTCAGAATTAGGAAATGTACAAAATGAGCCTGCAACATTTGTCATGCAAACACCCAAGAAAGCCATCAATGAAGATTTTCAGTAGTTTCCAAAGGAACAAGACAGCAATCTCAAGATGATCTCCTCAACGGCAAACAAACAAACAAACAAACACCCCCCAAAAAACAAAAACAAAACCTATTTTAGTATCAGTTAAAAAATAGGAAAGAAATGAATACACTCACTCTATAAGTTCATAATAATACTTTAGGAGCTTACTTATCACCTTTAGAGAGTGCTACAACTCAAAAGATGGAAATATGGATTTGTTTGGGCATAGGATTTGAAGTGAGTGAGAGATAATCTGATTAAATCTACCATGAAACTGCTATTTCACTTCCAATGAGTACAAAAGAAGAAATGCATGCATGAGCTGTTGAACTAAATGTGGCCAATTAAAAAGAGGAACATGAGCAAAACAAAACAAAACAAAACTAAAACCCAAACAAATGCCACTATCTCATATGACGGTGGGTAAAAAAAGGGGAGTTAATTTATGTAGATAAACTTTTCATAGTATGAAAGAGAATACAAAGTAAGACATTTACAGATTAAAACTATAGGCATTTAGTCATTAACATCCATATATAAATTAATGCACCACTCCTAACACAACCAACTAACCAAAAAAGAAAGGAAGAAAGAAAGAAAGAAGGAAAGAAAGAAAGAAAGAAAGAAAGAAAGAGAAAGGAAAGGAAAAAGGCAGCTAATACAGGGTGTCAATAAGAATAATTTCCACACCTCATTTTTGTAAAGGTTTTTTTTTTAGCATTTGTTTATAATTATACTTATATGTCTATATGGGAATTCAGGTAGCCAAATAGTCCAGAGGAGTTAGAGCCCCTGAAGCTCAAGTTACATGCAGTTGTAAGCATGCTGAATTGAATTTAGATGCTCTCTGCAAAGGCATATCTTTTATGTCACGTCTCCAGCCCCTAGTTTTTATTTATTTATTTTGTTTAAATTATTTTTTATTTATTACAGTTTATTCACTTTGTATCCTAACTATAGCCGCCCCCCCATCCCTTCCCAATCTCTCCCTCTCTCCCTAATCTCCTCCCCCCCTCCCCAAGTCCACTGATAGGGGAGGTCCTCCTTCCTTTCCATCTGACCCTAGTCTATCAGGTCTCATCAAGACTGTCTGCATTGTCTTCCTCTGTGGCCTGGCAAGGTTGCTCCCCCCTCAGGGGGAAGTGATCAAAGAACCAGCCACTGAGTTCATGTCAGAGACAGCCTCTGTTCACCTTACTAGGGAACCCACTTGGATACTGAGCTACCATAGGCTACATCTGTGCAGGGGTTCTTGGTTATCTCCATGCATGGTTCTTGGTTGGAGAATCAGTCTCAGAATTCTTTTAAAGAGCCTGATTAGTGAATGTCATGTGCTGAAAGATTTGTTTTATACAGGTCTTTGATGTAAAATTGGGAGACCAATTTGTCATTGGTGTCTAGTACAAAGCAAGGAACTAGGTAGTACTATTTCTTATATTCCAGTAACCCAAGGCTATTTTTAGAGTCAATTAATTCAGCAGTAATAATGATTATCAGAATCAAACACTGAATCTCCTCCTTATAGTGATAAACCAGAACTAAGCTCATCTCTTTATTATCTTTAAATTAAATCCCATTTATATGTTACTTTAACAACAGGTAGGCCACTGATACTCAACAAAAATATAATGGCAGTCATAAATCTAATTTAAAAGATTTTAGTCCCACATTTTGAAAAAAATAAAAAGACAAATAGTTAGTTCATTTTCACAATATACTATATCAAACACAAAATATCCAAAGTATCTTTCAGTATGAAATCATGTTAAAATTAAAATATCTTGAGGCGTTCCAAGATGGAGGTGACCAGTGTGCACCATATCTGAGGTGCACAGGACCCAAAACTCAGAAGTTGGTGAGTGGAGGGGCAGCTGAAGCCAAAACATCCACACTGAGGCTTCCTGGGTGAGAGGGGACAACCTGTGAGCTGGGACAGTTTGTATATAGGTCACTTGTGGACAACTCCAGGGACTAAGAGTGGAGAATATTCAATCCCTTTCACTTCCCCTTTTGCCAAGCGTGGGTATCCCTGCTTGGCCTGGCGGCCTGCATAGGCCTCTGCCCCAAGCACTGAGACAGCTTGGCTGAGACTTCAGTGATTGTCCCAAATACAAGCCTCTGTGCTCAGTGACTGAAAAAGCACAGGCAGGCCTCCCAGGGGAAGGGGGAGATTGCTGCTGGGGTGTATTTTATTGAATATTTTTGCATCAATGTTCATAAGAGAGATAGGTGTGAAGTTCTCTTTTTTGTTGGGTCTTTGTGTTGTTTAGGTATCAAGGTGACTATGGCTTTGAAAGTCTGGTACAATTCTGGGCTGAAACCATCTAGCCCAGAGCTTTTATTGGAAGGGAGTCTATTGATGACTACATCAATTTCCTTTGGGGATATAGGACTATTAATCTTTTACCTGATCTTTACTTAATTTTGGTAGATGGAATCTATCAAGAAAATTGTCCATTTCTTTTAGATTTTCAAATTTTGTGTCATATAGGCTTTTGCAGTACGACCTAATGATTGTTTGGATTTCCTCACTGTCTGTAGTTATGTCCCTCTTTTAATTTCTGATTTTGCTGATTTGGATAGTTTCTCTCTGCCTTTTAGTTAGTTTGTCTAAGGGTTTGTCTGTCTTTTTGATTTTCTCAAGGAACCAGCTCTTGGTTTCATTGATTCTTTGGTTTCATTGGTTATTTGTTTTTAATTGTCCATTGTAGACACATTGTGTATACCAACCACCCATCAGTCACTTTGTAACCCTCTTACCATTTAGGTATTATAGTGTATTCAAGTAAACCTTATAAAACAGTCTACTGCTACACCACCCTGCCTACATTATTCACTTTACTTCACCATGTAGGTATCATAACATTTTATATCAGCATAGGAAGTGTAAATACAAAAAGTAAAGTACAGATAAGTGCAGATAAGGAGGAACTTCAGATATTTAGAGGGAAATCACAATTACAGAGTTATATAGCAACATATTTTTACAGGAATTCTTTATATTGTCAATTGTAGAAATTGCCTAATGTAGAAATTTTACTTGATTATAAGCATCATGTATAGGAAAATGCTGAGATGTAGAGATTATTACTGAGGTTTCACAAATTCACTAAGAAGATTTTGGCTGAAGCATGTCCACCATGAATAAGGGGAACACACACACACACACACACACACACAAACACACACACACACACACACACACTGTGTGTATAAAATTCTTTATTGTAAAATGATGAAGAGGCTGAGAAAGATTACCTATTAATGGTTACATTATCGATATGCAGAACTTGGCAGAATGTAGATGCGTCTGTGTAAAGTGAATCTAGTAATCGCTACACTATGGAAACTGGATAAATATGTAATGTTCACACACTCAAAACATTTTCATTTGTTTGTAAAGGAATAATGGAGCCCATTTAGATATGATATAAAAAGACTTAGAGCTCATCATCATTAATTTGCATATGACAACTGAAACATGAACTTATAATTGGCAGCTGACAAAATCAAGATAGAAAACACATGTGTAAAAATACCTTTAAAGAATTTCAGTGTTCTGCAAGAACAAATCAAAGATGAAATATTATAAAATACTGGTTTGGGGAATTGTTTATAATTTGGTTCCTTTTTCCCTCCCCCTGATAGGGGATCAGCCTTGCCAGGCCATAGAAGAGGACAATGCAGCCAGTTCTGATGAGACCAGATTAAGCTAGGGTCAAATGGAAGGGGAGGAGGACCTCCCCTATCCATGGACTTGGAGAGGGGCATAGGAGGAGATGAGGGAAGGAGGATGGGATTGGGAGGGGAAAAGGTAGGGGGTTACAGCTGGGATACAAAGTGAATAAACTATAATTAATATAAAAATAACAATTTAATTAAAAATAACTTTTTCAAGCATTATAATATTATGGACATACTATTCTTTAACTTCACATGTATAGAAATTTTGTGTATCACATGTCATGGAAATATCAATATTGGCAGCACACAGTATTCAGTCATAGATATTTACAGAAACAATACAGAAAATGCTCTAGAGATGAAAGAACTATATAGATAAAATCTTAGTCCTCCTGTCTCTGTATGAACTC
The DNA here is from genome assembly GCF_907164565.1 of Psammomys obesus. Taxonomy (NCBI): domain Eukaryota; kingdom Metazoa; phylum Chordata; class Mammalia; order Rodentia; family Muridae; genus Psammomys; species Psammomys obesus. The sequence continues at coordinate 3,387,981 of NW_026594354.1, read as the reverse complement.
AGTGGTGGGCTCTTTGATCATCTCCCACGGATGGGGGTGCAGCCTTACCAGGCCGCAAAGAAGGACAATGCAGCTAGTCCTGATGAGACCTGATAGGCTAGGGTCAGAGGGAAGGGGAGGAGGACCTCCCCTATCAGTGGACTTGGAGAAGGGCATGGGAGGAGATGATGGAGGCAGAGTAGGATTGGAAGTGAATGAATGAGAGGTCTACAGCTGGGATATAAAGTGAATAAACTATAAATAATATAAAAAATTAAAAAAATAAAATTTCAGAGGCCCTCTGTGGGAGGCTTCTAACTCGTTTCCTGTTTTCTTCTTCTTCTGATGTCCATCCTCTTTGCCTTTCGGGATGGGGATTGAGCATTTTAGCCAGAGTCCTTCCTCTAAATTAGTTTCTTCAGGTGTATAGATTTTATCCTATATTGTATGTCTATATGAATGAGAATATACTGTGTGTGTCTTTCTGCTTCTGGGATAGCTCACTCAGGATGATCTTTTCCAGTTTGTACCATTTACCTGCAAATTTCATGATTTCCTTGTTTTTCATTGGTGAGTAATATTCCGTTGTGTAGATGTACCACAATTTCTGTATCCATTCTTCAGTTGAGGGGCATCTGGGCTGTTTCCAGCTTCTGGCTATTACAAATAAAGCTGCTACAAACATGGTTGAGCAAATGTCCTTTTTGTGTACTTGAGCCTCTTTTGGATAAATGCCTAGGAGTGGTATAGCTGGATATTGAGGAAGCGCTATTCCTAGTTGTCTGAGAAAGCGCCAGATTGATTTCCAGAGTGGTTGTACAAGTTTACATTCCCACCAGCAGTGGAGGAGGGTTCCCCTTTCTCCACAACCTCTCCAGCATGTGTTGTCACTTGAGTTTTTCATCTTGGCTATTCTGATGGGTGTAAGGTAAAATCTCAGGGTCGTTTTGATTTGCATTCCCTTAATGGCTAATGAGGTTGAGCATTTCTTTAAGTGTTTCTCTGCCATTCGATATTCCTCTACAGAGAGTTCTCTGATTACCTCTGTTTCCCATTTTTTAATTGGATTGCTTGGTTTGCTGCTTTTCAGCTTCTTTAGTTCTTTATATATACTGGATATTAGCCCTCTGTCAGAAAAAAAGTTTGGCAAAGATCCTTTCCCAATCTGTAGGCAGTCGTTTTGTTTTGATGACGGTGTCCTTTGCTGACATTCATGGCTAACTCTGCTGTGCTGCCCAGGTGAGGTGTAGAACCAACTCTTCCAAGTGCTGCAGCAGTGAGGGCCAGAGATAGACCTCCTGCTCTCATTATCCCAAGGTCAGGTGTAGGTGACAAGGAGAAAGGGTAGAAGAGGGCATCTCTCCCTCACCCATGCAGCCACCCATGCAACTACATGGCAGAGAAGGTACAGAGCCAGCTGTCCCACACTCACCACTGGGGCTGGCTCATCTATGCCTCTGCCATTAGAATCATCTCTATTGTGCTGCTCAGGTGAGGTGCAGGGCCTGCTTTCCCATGCACTGCAGCAGGTGAAGGGCAGGGTCAGCTCTCTTGCTTTCATGACCTTATCAGGACCTCTCCCTCTCACCACTGGTAGTGAGGGCAAAAGCAAGTGGAGTGAATCCTTTCCTTGCCTATGCCACTGCACAGCAGACAAGGGTCAGGGGCAGCATTTCCATGCTCACACCCTCAGGCGGCCTTACCTGTAACCCTCATGTCCAGGAACAGCTTTACTATAACTACCCAGGCAATATACATGGCCTGCTTTTCCCAAGTACTGTAGTAGGTAAAAAGCAGGCCTGGCTCTTCCTCTCTGATGACCTTGGGGCCAGCAATTTTGCCTACCAAAAGTGTCAAGGGGCAAGAGGGGAACATCTCACTCTCACAGATGTCACTGCATGGAGGAAAAATGGCAGGGCCATCTCTCCCATACTCAAACTCTTCTGGACAGCTCACCCATACCCTCTCCACCAGGATTACCTCTACTGTGCTGCCCAGGAGATGTATAGGGCCTGCTCTCCTGAATGCTGTAGCTGGTGAGGGATAGGGACATCTCCCCTGCTCTCATGACCTCAGGGCCAAGTCTCCCACATGCCAGAGGGGGTAGGGGTAAAGGAAGGAGGGTATCTCTCCTTTATCCATGCCACCACACTGAGATGAGTGGCAGGGACAGCTCTTCCAGGCTCAAATACTTTGGGCCAGCTCACCCACAACTCCTGCAATGTGTGGGTTCCACTCTCCTTAGTATGGTAGTTCGCTAGGGGCAGGGTCAGCTCTCCTGCTCTCATGTCCCAGGACCAGCTCTCCACAATGCCAAGGTGAGGAGTAAGGACAGTTCTACACATCCCTATGATATCAACATGTCCCCAAGAGGCAGCATAGTCCAGAAATGTATGCGTGGAATTTGGTGGTAACAGACTCCTGCTGCTGCAGGCCCACAGACCCAGATGTGAGTCCTGGTGGGAGCACAGACCAGGACTCTACCATGTTTCCAGACAGTATCAAGAGCTGTTCATGCCAGGCTGTTCCTCACTATCCTCAAATCTCCAGTTCTGCCTCTTTTCATTGTGCTCACTTTCTTCTGTTTCTCTTTATCTTCCTTTTATCTACCACTTACTAGCTCCTCTTAGTGATGCCTGCAGTCTCTTAGTGTCTGAGGTTGTCTAAGGAGTGGTATTATGAGTTTCTGTTCTGAGCTCTGAACATTGAGCATAGACATAGCCTCTCTCCTCTCCACCACCCAGTGATGTACACATGACACAGCAGCAACACCTACAATGCCTCTACCGGCAGGAAGGTCAAAGTACTTTTATTTGCTGATGATATGATTGTATACATAAGTGACCATATGTACTTTACCAGGAAACTCTATAGTTGAAAAACACTTTCGATAAACAGGATAGAAATTAATACATGACAATCAGTAGCTCTCCTATACACAACAAATGGCAACTCGACTGAGGGGAAAGATCAAGAAAATAGTGCCTTTATGATAGGCTCAAAAATATCTTGGTGTAACTCTAAGTAAGCAAGTGAAAGCCTTGTATAATATAACCTTTAAACACTGAAGAAATACAATTAAGGAGATCTCAGAGGATGAAAAGATTTTTCACTCTCATGAAATTATTTTGTGAAAATAGCCATCTTATAAAGAGCAATCTATACTTTCAATGGAAAGTTCATCAAAATTACAACAGTTCCTCACAGAACTTGAAAAAAAAAAACTTTAGCTTCATATGGAAACACACACACATACACACACACACACACACACACACACACACACACACACAGAGAGAGAGAGAGAGAGAGAGAGAGAGAGAATAGCTAAAATAATCCTGGCAAATAAAAGAAATTCTGGATATATAGCAACCCTGGACATTGAGTTGTATTACAGAGCTATAATAATAAAAAACCAGCATGGTATTGCCATGAAAACAGACACATTACTCAGTGGAATTGAACTGAAGATTCAGACATCATTCCACACATGGACACCTGATTTTGTAACCAAGAAAACATAAATACCCATTAGAGAAAAGGTAGCATCTTCATAAGATGGTACTGATCAAATGGGATGTCTGCATGTAGAAGAATTCAAATGGTTGTATACTTTTCACCCTGTACAAAGCTAAACTCCAAATGGATTAAAGACTTTTCAACATAATGCCAGATATGCTGAATATAGCAGAAAAGAAAGAAAGTGAGAATAGCCTTGAACTCATTGCCACAGGACAATACTTTCTGAACACAACACTGTAAGTAGAGACACTAAGAACAAATAATTAATGGGACCTCATGAGACTGAACAGCTTCTGTATGGCAAAGGACACCATCATTCTGAAAAAGTGGCAGCCTACAGAATGGGAAAACACCTTTCACCTATTATATACATGATAAAGAATTAATATCTAGAATAGATATATTACAAGAACAAAAAACAAAAATAAGAACTACCATCACAACAACACCAACAAAAACCCTTAATACCAAAATAACAAAGAACCCATTTAAAAATTGGGTATAAAACTAAGCGGAGAGTTCTCAAAAGATAAAACACCTCACTGTTTACCTTAGGAACACTTGAAGAATGTTCAACACCATTATTCAAATTAAAACTACTTTGAGATATTATTTTACACCAGCCAGAATGGATAAGATCAATAAAACAAATGACAGCTTATGCCAGTGAGGATTCACGGAAATAGGAACACTTGTCTATTGCTGGTGAGGATGCAAACTTGTCCACCTACTATGGAAATTTGTCTGGAGGTTCCTCAGGAAGATGGGAATCTATCTACTTCAAGATCCAACTATAGCAGTCTTGGCCATATACCCAAAGGACCCTACATCCTACAAAAATACTTGCACATCCATTTTTATTTCTGTTATATTTATAATACCAAAATTTGAAACAGCCTAGATGTCCATCAGCTGATGAATAGATAATGAAAATGTGATACATTTACACAATAGAATATTACTCAATTGTTAAAAATGAAATTATACTATTTGAAAAAAATCATTATAAGTGAGGTGATTTGGATCCCCAAAGACACATATTATATGTTTTCTCTTATACATATATGTTAGCTTTTGAGATTTCAATATATGTGCTGCAATCTGAATAATCACAGAGGTTAGGTACCTAGTACAGAGCAAGAGGAGAGGAGATGTTCTTGCAAGTAAGGGAAAATAGTCCATAGTGTTATAGAGAGATGAAGTGGAAACTAGAATAAGAAGGTTAAATTGGTAAAGGAATGGGAGAGAAGGATAATTGGGGAAATATGGAAAGAGCCAAATAACACTACAATCCTTTTGAAAACCTATATGGAAACCTACTACTGTAGAAACTTCCTAGAATATATACATATATGAAAGTAATTTAAAAGGAAATATGTCCCTATTAGACATATTGCACCACCAAGTAAAATTTTCAGGGCCAGGAATGGTTTATGTCTTATTGAGTCATTGGCCAAAGGCATTCAATGGGATTCCCTCATACATCACATCCCATTGCCAAGGCTATTGGTTACCATCCACAGTGAGATGTCAAGGCCCTATTGCTGATGATACTACTTACTCTTAACATCGAACACAGAGACATTGAGCTGATTCTCAAATAGAAGCATCATCCCAAGTGCTTTGCACATAATCAACCCCTTTTCGATAAGTTTTAAAGTTCATTCTGTATGATGAAACCCAAACTGACACTGACAAAGTAGCCAAGAACCTGAGACCTGGTCATAAGCCTAGGGGAAAACATGCCACTATTGTTTTGCTAGAGGAACAAAGCAATAAAATGACCCCTAATGACATATTGCTATACCTATAGATCAGTTTCTATCTCAACCTTTATCAGAGAAGGTTCTCCTTTAACAAATTGACTCACGACTAGAAAATGTACAAAGTGTGAGAAACACTGGAACACTCAGTCCTAAATGGAATGTTTTTGTCAAATACCTTCTCTCAAGTTTCACAGATCTCTTCAGAAGAGGAGACAAAAGATTGTAAGAGCCATGGGATGGAAGATTCCAATAAAATAGTGTCTTCCAGACACAACAGATATGATACACATATGAACTCTTAGAGACTGGGATAACATACATAAGATCTGCACAGATTCAAGCCAGACAAGGTTCTAAAGTGTGAAGTAGACATGAAGTCTGTGGTGGTTTGAACAAAAATACCCTCCATGGCCCTATAGATAGTTACACTATTAGGAGGTATAGCCTTGTTGGAGCAGGTCTCTGATGCTCAAGCCATGCCCAGTAGGATGGTCTCTTTGAGCTGCCTGCAGATCTTGATATAGAACTCTCAGCTACCTTTCAGCACCATATCTGCCGGTGATGATAATAATAATGGACTACACCTTTGTCCTGTAAGCCACTTCCAAGTAAATGTTTTCCTTATAAGAGTTGCTGAGGTCATGGTGTGTCTTCACAGCACTAGAAACTCTAAGACAGAGTCTTGTCCCTAGCCAAGAAACTATGCAACTGATACCAGCTGGTAAAGGGAAAGTCAGCTTTCTCCAATGTAATTGGGTATATCAACCACATTTCAAGGCAGGCCTCAATGACCAAGTATAATTATCCAACACAAAAGTAACTCAATGTTTTGTTTTCCTTTGTGGGTTTTTTTTTTGTTTCATTTGTTTTGTTTTGATTTTTTGTAGGGTTTTCTTCGAGAGAGAGAGAGAGAGAGAGAGAGAGAGAGAGCACTAGGGAGCTAGAGTGAGCATACTATTAGGTGTATATGGAGGCGAAGAGCTTCTGAAGGATGGGAAAACATGATCAAATAATATTGTATAAAAAAAGTATTTTTTTAAATAAAAAGACATTCACTGCGGCATGGGTAGCCTCTTGGGCTTCACCTCTGAAGAACACTGACTCTACTTCCTTAGCAGTCCAAAACTGACTGATAGCTCCTCAGCTACGGGTAGAACTTAGTGAGTTCCCTACCCACCCATGATAGAATTTTGGATGGCTTAATCTTTTATAGACCTTGTACATGAAGTCATAGTTGCTGTGAGTTTTGGTTAACATTTTCTATGTTCTAAGCATACTTGTTCATTCTATCTATATAGTGTGGTGTTCAGTTTAAATCAAGATCATACTATGTGGACTTTTAAACTTGTGATGTTAAATAATATTTGAAATAATTTTTATGGAGATTTACCAAATTTATTTAGTTGGACGTGTGAGTTGTGCCCTGTTTTTCACTTAGGTTTTCATTAAGGTTTTGAGACAGGGACCCACGTAGCCCAGGGTGGCTTCAAACTCACTATGTAGCTGAGAAAGACTGAACTTTTGATGCCCCGCTCTACCTCCGAATTTCTGAGATTACAGTGCTATAGTACTATGAATATGAGATGAGAGACAAGAGAAGAATTGGAGGGGGGGGATGAAGGTAGATTTGATCAAAACACATATATTCATGTACAAATACTCAAACACAAAGGAAAGAAAAGTGATTTAAAAATATTTCAAACTTAAAATAGAAGGCAATTAATATCACTTAACTGATCTTCCTTTAGTATATCCCTCTTTTTTTCATAAAAAATGTAAGTCAGAGAAAGATATTTCAATGAGAGAAATTCTTGCTGCAACTAAATGTGGGATTACTACTGTAAAAAACAGGATGTACTTCATTTGTGTTTTTGCCAAGAGTAGATCATGAAATTAGTTTCATCCCTTGATCATGGCTGATATTTCCTGGACCTGTTTAGATCATGCATAAATAATAATCTGAACAAATAAATATATCACTGAATAGTATCTAGATATGGCATGAGTCTTTTATTTGTGTTCAATTCAGGCCAGAATTACCAATTTGAAAGATGTGCTGTTCCTAAGATTCACATTTCTGAGCAAGCAGTATTTCTGTGTTTTGAAGTATCCTACAAAACTCAATGCTCTCTGAAGGTTCTTTAACCTTAAGAAATGTAATAGTCCATATCAAGATAATAAACCCTTGTCCTGAATCTAGCCCATTTGCTTACACTGCATATATTTAGGTATTGCATGGATAGTATATGTAATTAGGGTATGCTTTGAGGCATGCATCTCAGCTTTCAACAAGCTTGCTGCGCTGAATTCCTGGTTTATGTTCTAATTCTTCCTAGAAGTTGAGTCCTATTCTTCATCTAGGGGTGCTTAATTAAGATTGTGATTAGAGCCTAAAACCGATCCTTGCCAGTCACTATCTGCCTTGTAACTGTAGATCTGTTCTCTGTTTTGCTTAAACCCAGGCTTCACGGTCCTTTTCAGACCCAGGAAGATACTATGTACCCATCTCTATTCATTGTATTGAATCTCTTGATTATTGGAGTATATTTGAATAGAGCCATTTTGTACTATGACAATTGACCTATGCTACCTATGCCTAGTTTTCCTTGCTTTTGTTATCTAGAATCTTTGTAGCTCTTGAGAGACAACATTCATGCTCCATTCAACCTGTAGTGTTCCAAAGTTACCCATTTTCTCTATTAATATTATATACTATTCTTTGACTGGAAACTGCTCTCCATGTAACAATACTTTGTTATAAACACTTTGTTTTCTCAGTGTGATTTATAGTGATAAAAAAATGAATGCATAATTTTGAAGGAAAATCAATTGAAAATCACATTTTATTTTGTGGAGAAAGGAGTAAATAGAAATAGAATAAAAGCATGCAGCTTTAGATATAAATTTAAAATTCCATAATAACTAATTTGCAATAGTTTTATTTGTTAAAATATTAACGTGGTGAAGTACAAATCTTGGACATAACTATCTTAATATTACTAAACTCATACTCAATTTTCTAATGCATTCTTACCTAGTGACATAGCTTTTCAATGGTGTAGTAGATCAGAAGTATGTATTTGAATTTTACTAAAAATGATTTCATAATGGAGAGTATGAGAAATTAATATTTACATATAAAGTTTTTAATAATATAAATTTATGCCCAACATCAATTTTAAGTAATTGGTTGATAGTCTTCTTCATGTAGGTAATACAGTAGTAAGTTGAAGTTTAAATATTATAATTTCTGTTAACATTCCTATGATAAAATCATGGCCTAAGGTTGAGGGTTGTTAGAAGGTGGTGAACCTGTCATGGCACAGTTCTATCCTGTCATCTTTCTTAGCCAAAAGAATTTAATGTGAGACCATGTAGTAAGAATGTCTTAGTGCTTCCCTACTAGCAGACACTGCTCATGAACAAGTAGTTTATCCAGTGTGAAGGAGAAGGTAGAGGAATAGGAAAATGAAGAAGGGGAGATAAAGGAAATAAAAAGCCATGCTGTGACTGACTTTCCATTAACCTTGTATGGAATTTTAGAAAACAGAATTTGCTTCTCAAGGACCAAGAAACCTAAGATGTTTATTCCCGATCTCCCATTGCCATTACTTTGGGAGTCCTGGGAACAAGGTTGATGTTCATTCTGGCCTGCAGTAAACTTTGGGATCTTTGGAAAGCCCTCAGGTTTAGGCATCTATCCTCTGCACGTTAGAATAATGTGCACTGAGTTGGTGAGAACCTAAGTAAGAAAATGTGGCTGGGCTGTATAGATATTGAGGGAGAGCGGTATTTAGTTTCATTTATTTACAGCTGGACCGAAGCTCCCCTCTCGCCTCTCCTCCCAGTCCCACTCACAGATGCTGTCCCCAATTCGCCCCTCTCCTTCTTAGAGAACGGGAGGACCCCAAGGCTTAACAACTCATCCTGGTACCTCAAGTCTCAGCAAGACTAACCACATCCTCTCACATCGAGGCCAGACAAGGCAGCCCAGCTACGGGAAAAGGATCCAAAGGTAGGCAACAGAGCCAGAGACATGTTAGGAGACCCATAAGTTAACCAAGTTGCATATCTGCTACATATGTGTAGGGGATCTAGGGCCAGTCCATGCATGCTTTTTGGTTGGTTGTTCAGTCAATGAGAGCCCACATGGATCGTTGACTCTGTAGATCTCTTTGCGGTGTACTAGACCTTTCTGGCTTCTCTAATCCTTCCTCCCACTCTTCCACAAAACTTAGAGCAAGGTGTTTTTGTGGGGGGATGGGGTGCTGGGAGAGAGAGAACAAAAACCAGTGGGGACATCTCTGGGACAGGGAAGGCTCCCAGGAATCTATGGGGGTGAACCAAGCTAAGATTCTTAGCAGCGGGGAACACAGACCTGAAGTTACCACCTGTTGTAGCCAGGTGAGATTTCCAGTGGAGGGAGGGACGCACCAACCCACCCATAAAACCCTCAACCCAAAATTCGTCTTGCCTACTAGAAGTGTAGGGATGGAGTAAAGATTGAGGGAATGGTCAAACAATGACTGGTCCAACTTGAGATCTACTCCATGGGAGAGAGCCAACCCCTGACACTATTGATGATACTCTACTCTGCTTGCACAATTGTTTTCTGAGAGGCTTCACCCATCAGCTGACGGAAACAGATGCAGAGACCCACAGCCCAAGAAGAATAGTATTTTTAATGGTAAATGAAAGTGATCTTGCTATTTCAAAGTGGGAACTAGAAGCATGGTAAAAGTAGATAGAAATAATGCTAAGACTTCCTTATAGGTGTAGTAATGCATGCAGGTGAGGTAGAGTGCGGGAACAGAACTGTTTCATACAGAGAAAGCAGATGGTTTCTTTCTAAAAAACACTAGGTGGTGTTCTTCTCTAAGTAAAAGAAATCTACTACTAGCTTTTGATGCTGATTTATTATTACAGTTTAGCACACAATTTTAAAGCAGTTGGGCTTCAATCAATCAAAAAGTATTTACTGAACTCCCATTAAATGCCAGAGTTGGGCCTGAAATAGAAGGGGAAATAGTATTAAGAGAAAGACAAAACAGCAGTAGCAGCTTTCCAATTTAAATCAGGTGGATTTGTCCTTTCTTTGCAGAACTGTTGAGAATATGGGCAGCTTTAGAATTTTTGCATAGTGAAAGAACTTTATTATGGGATGATATTTGCTATCTGTTTTTATGATGATATTTAATGAATGTTATATATTCAGTTTCTGATTGTACCTGTCATTGGGCTATATGATGGGATTAGGAAACATAATGTTTTCTGTAAAATGATCTTTGAATGTCCTTCCTAAATACACGTTTATGAGATTTCTGTGTTAAATCCTTCCAGCTTTAATTACTCCAGACTTTTAGTATCAGTCTGCGTACCTGTACATGGTCTTTACAGAAGATCTTCCTAACCTTTGCTATGCATAGCAGGCTCCAGGGCACCTTGTTAAATCAGCCTGGCTGCCTGATGCATAGGTAAAGAAAATGTGCTATTTATACACAATACAGTATATTTTAGCCATAAGGAATGGAATTTGTTCATTTGTAGTAAAACTTATTTGGTGAAATAATTCAGGCTCAGAGAGTAAAAATATCACATCGTGTCTCTCATTTGTGGGTCATAGATTTTACATAGGCACATAAAATCATATATATATTATATATATATGAGATAGAAGTAGAATTGAGATCGTTTTGGGGGAAAGGAGGCTAGTGGAAGAGGGTAAGGGGAGACAGGGGAAGGAAAGAGAAATAGATCAAAGTAAGGGATATACTTATATGAAAATACCATTATTAGACCCATCGCTATAAACAATGAAAATATGCCAATAAAACAAGCCAGCAAACCAAGCCCAAATCAAACTATCTACTAATAAAATAACAGCAGCAGCAGCAGCAACAACAACAAAAACAAGAAGAAAAAGTAAATTATGAGTTAGTGGGTCTGGGGTAGTTCCAGGGATTTTGCATTTCCAACAACCTCCTCCATGCAACTGCTGTTTCTGCTCCACAGGCCACATCCAGTATATTTTTACATGTAGCTATAGTTACTAAACAAATTTTTTCCTGGTTAGAAATGAGTTTGAATTTTGAATTTCATCTAAAAATATTGCTTTGTCTTTGTGATCATTCTCCTTCCATCTTCAATCCCTTTTATGTGGTCTATACCATTATTGTACAATTAACTGTACATCTGATACATTACATACCTGATAGATGTATATCACAAATGGGAGAAAGTATTTCCTCATAAAGTATGGAATGTTTTTATACTTTTAGAGCTATTCTCTTCTTATTTTCACCCCATTCTTTGCCCCAGGATAGTGGTCTACAGTAACTTTATCAAAGGGCCCCTGTTTTCCTCTGTCTCCAAGTTATTTCTGCTCATGGATACCTCAGGAGAAGGTGTGGGGGATCTAGGGGGAAGGACAGACATACACACACGTGGGGCTGGGGAGACAGACAGAGAGATACAGAGAGAAGTTTGAGCTCACATATTTTATTTCTTTGGACAAGCTGAAGACATTTTCTTGTCACATATTTTCTAGTGTATTAACAACTTCCTTGCAACTTTCCTTTTGGGTTTGTGGAAACTATTCTCTCCCTCTCTTTATGCCTATGGTTTCATAACTTTTATCACATTATTACCTTGGTCTTCTTATGGTTCCTCTGCATGTTGATCAGTGTTTTCAAAAGTTCCTTCGGAGAGTATATGCTTCTCATATTAACTTAATTTTAGTGTTCCCTGACTGGAACACTGGGTTACCATTGATTTTGGAAATACAAACAGGTAAAATCTGCTTGGACTATAGAAGGATAAAATAGTGGAACACACTTAATACATTCTTCTTTTTTGTTGTTGTTGTTGTGAGAGCACAACAATTTTAAGGAATGTAATACATTGATTATAGTCATCATGAACAACAAGTATTTTCTGAAGCATATATTAAGTGGGTTCAGTTAGACATTAAAAATACACATACGGGGGTGGGAGAGGAGTCTGAGATGGTAGTGCCAAGAGGACACTGTGTCTAACAAGCAGGACAGCAGTGACTGCACAGAGACCAACAGACCAAAATGTGGCTCCAGCAATTTCGTTTTCCAAGTAAGAGGAAAGTCCATGGTGTGGGAAGCAATCAAGTCCATTCTCAGGTCACCCAGCTAAACCACAGAAGAGTTCCCGGGTCTGGGCAGGAGCTCAGTTGTCAGCCCAGAGCCACAGGCCTGCATGTTCTAATCACCATCCGAGACTGAACTGTGGGACCCACAACACCAGAGACTTGTTTCTCTGTTGGGAGGAAATCACAAGGTGAAGGAAATATCAGGTCTGACCTCAGGAGACCCAGCCAAGCCCCCAACATCTAGCCCCACCACCATGAAAATTTTTCTGGAAAAGGCTCCCAATCACCAGTACTGAGCCACTTGCCTGTGCCTGCTTGCTCTACTCATTATCCCAGACTGAACTGTGGACCCCCCCAAAACAGAGACTGGGACACCCTGTCAGAAGGAAATGCCAAGGTGGGGGAAACATTAGGTCTGAACTCAGGACACCTAGCTAATTCTCGAAACAGTTCCTGGGTTTCTGCACGCACATGGCCTAGACTCCTGCCACAGGGCTGAAGGATGCACTCACCTGCTACTGATTACCACTTGGGTAATGGGGAACAAACACCCAATCTCAGGCCTACAGAAGCATGGGACCCACAGAATTACCCCAAAGACACTGCTCCAAGGTGCAACCCATCTCCCTAGCTAAACTGACCAAACTACAGGGCTCCCTGGTTATTCAAGTGGACTGCTCCAGGCAAAAACAGGGTTAGAGCAGCAGCAGTAGCTCACTAAATTCAGAGCAAGAAACCCAGTGGCAGGGCAGCTGTCTCCAGGACTTCTCCTGGTGAGAGGACAGACCCGCTGACTACCAGCAACTCCATTTACCCCAAAGGTCCATTTCCCTTAAGGTAAGCTATGGCAATTCTTGAGAAGCACTGGTCATTTGGTGACCATACCCAAAAAGCTGAGGAGGCCTCTTTCAGGAACTATCAACTTCCTGCCAAGGGGATTCTAGCAGGCTCCAGAAACTAACAGCCAACACCTGAGACACCCAGAGGGGTAGAGGCACAACCAACAAAAGCCAAAGCCATATGGCATCTGCAGAACTCAGTTATCCAAGGACAAATATCCCTGAACACCCTAACATAAGTGAAATTCAAGAAGATGATCTTACATCTATGCTTATGAAGAGGATAATAAAAGAAATAAATAAAATGTGTAAAGAAAAACAGGAAGATAAAGTCAAAGAGATTATGGCCATCCATAAAGAAATGTAAGAAGATGAAGCCAAACAGTTTATGGCCTTCAGAGAGGAAATAATTAAGTCACTGAAAGAAAAAAAAAAAGAAACAGAGGAATGTTCAAACAAAAGGTGAAGAAATTGAAGGAAAAACAGGAAAATACAGTCAGACAGGTGAAGGAAAAAAATGGTTCAAGATCTGAAAATAGATTTGGAAAAATCAAAGAAAACACAAACAGGAAATCATGGAGAGGGAGAACTTAGGGAAGAAAACAGAAACTACAGAGGTAAGCATAACCAACAGACTGCAAGAGATGGAAGAAAGAATCTCAGGTGTGGAAGATAAAATGCAAGAAATTGATGTATCCGTCAAAGAAAATAATAACTCTAAAAAATTCCTGATGCAAACTGTCCAAGAAATACAAGACAACATGAAAAGACAAAACCTAAGAATAATAGGAACAGAGAGAAAAGATTTCTGTCTTCAAGGCCCAGAAAATATTTTCAACAAAATCATAGAAGAAAAATTTCCCAATTTAAAGGAGAGGCCTATAAGCATACAAGAGGCCTTCAGAACACTTAATAAATTAGACCAGAAAAGAAAATCTTCTTGCCACATAAAAATAAAAACAGTAAAAGCTGCAAGAGAAAAAGGCCAGGTAACAGAAAATGGCAAAACCCATCAGAATCATACCCAACTTCTCAACAGAGACTATGAAACCCAAAGGAGCTGGATGGATATCATGCAGACACTAAGAGAACACAGAAGTCAGCTCAGGCTACCATATCCAGTGAAATTCTCACTCATCACAGATGGAGCAAAAAAGAAATTCAATGATAAAAAACAATTTAAACAATACCTAACAACAAATCCAGCCTTAGAGAAGATACTAGAAGGAAAAATATAACCTAACAAAGCTAATTTCGTTCTGGAAAACACAGGAAATAAATAACGAACGTCACTACAGCAAAACTAACAGTAGCCAAGAACACAAATACACTACCACAAACAACATCAAAATAGAAGGATCTAACAGCCACTAGTCATTAATCTCTCTCAACATCAGTGGACTCAACTCTCCAATAAAAAGACACAGACTAAGAGAATAGATGTGTAAACAAGACCCAACAATCTGTTACATAACAAAAACACACCTAAGTCACAAAGATAGACATTACCCAAGATTAAAGGGCTGGAAGATGGTTATCCAAGCAAATGGACCCAAGAAACAAGCAGGAGTAGCCATCTCTATTATCTAATAAAATAGACTTTCAACCTAAAATTAATCAAAAGAGATGGGGAAGGACAGTTCATACTCATCAAAGGAACATTTCACCAGGAAGACATCATAATCCTGAACATCTATGCCCCAAATACAAGGACACCCACATTTCTAAAGGAAACATTAATAAAACTTAAACCATACATAGATCTCCACACATTAATAGTGGGAGACTTCAACACCCCACTCTCAACAAAGGACAGGTCAACAAAACAGAAATTAAACAAAGAAACAATGACTCAAAGAGATGTCATTAATCAAATGGATCTAACAGACATCTACAGAACATATCACCCACACAGAATAGGATGTATTTTCTTCTCAGCATCTCATGGAACCTTCTCCAAAATAGACCATATAGTTTGTCACAAAGCAAGCCTCAGCTGATAGAAGATGATTGAAGTAACCTCTTGTGTCAGATCAGACCACCAAGGATGAACGTTGAACCTCAAGAACAGAAATAGCAAAAAGCATACACACATATGGAAACTGAACAACTTGTTTCTCCATGACAGCAGGGTCAGGAAAGAAAGAAATTAAAGAATTTCCAGAATTTAGTGAAAATGAAGGCACAACAAGCCCCAACTTATGGGACACAATGAACGCAGGGCTAAGAGGAAATTTCATAGCCCTAAGTGCCTTCATAAAGAAATTTAAAACATCTCATTCAAAAAATTAATCGCTCACCTGAAATCCCCAGGGGAAAAACAAGAAGTAGACGCACCCAAGAGGAGTAGACAATTGGAAATAATCAAACTCAGGGCCAAACTCAATAAATTAGAAAGAAAAAACACAATTCAAAGAATCAATGGAACCAAGAGCTGTTTCTTTGAGAAAATCAACAAGATAAAGAACCACTTATCCAAACTAAGCAAAAGGCAGAGACACATTATCCAAATGAACAAAATCAGAAATGAAACTGGGGGCATAACAACAGACACTGAGGAAATCCAATCAGTCATTAGGTCTTACTTCAAAAGCCTGTGTGCCACAAAATTTGAAAATCTAAATGTCATGGAAAATTTTCTTGATAGATTCCACTTAGCAAAGTTGAATCAAGACCAGGTAAATAGATTAAACAGTCCATTATCCCCCAAGGAAATAGACGCTGTCATCAAAAGTCTCCCCTCCAGAAAAAGCCCAGGGCCAGATTGTTTCAGCAGGGAATTTTACCAGACCTTCAAAGAAGAGCTAGCACCAATACTCTTCAAACTATTCCACTAATGAAAACAGAAGGAACATTACCGAACTCATACTCTGAAGCTTCCAACACACTGATACCTAAACCCTAACCCTAACCCAACACAAAAGGAGAATGTCAGACTTATCTCTCTTATGAACATTTACACAAAAATACTCAATAAAATGCTCCCAAACTGAATCCAAGAACACTTAAAAGATATCATCCATCATGACCAAGTAGGTCTCATCCTAGGCATGCAAAAATGGTTCAATATATGGAACTCCATTAATGTAATGCATCACATAAACAAACAGAAATAAAACACATGATCATATCCTTAGATGCTAAAAAAAGCATTTGACAAAATCCAACACCCGTTCATGTTTAAAGTTTTGGAGAGATCAGGGATACAAGGCACATACCTAAGCATAGTAAAGGCAATATACAGCAAGCCTATAGCCAACATCAAAATAAACGGAGCGAAACTTAAATCAATTCCGCTGAAATCAGGGACAAGGAAAGGCTGCCCACTCTCTCAGTATCTCTTTAACTTAGAACGTGAAGTCCTAGCTTGAGAAATAAGACAAGTAAAGGAGATCAAGGGGATTCAGTTTGGAAAGGGAGAAGTCAAAGTATCACTATTCATAGATGATATGCTATTACACATGAGTGACCCCAAAAATTCTTCCACAGAACTCCTTCAGCTGGTAAATATCTTTTTCAAAGTGGCTGGATACAAAATTAACTCAAAAATATCAGGAGCCCTCCTATACACAAAATATAAAAGAGCTTAGCAAGAATTTATGGAAACAACACCATTTATAATAGCCACTAATAACATAAAATACCTTGGTGTGACTCTAACCAAGCAAGTAAAAGACCTGTTTGAAAAATACTTCAACTCTGTGAAGAAAGAAATTGAAGAAGATATCAGAAGATGGAAAGATCTCCCATGCTCATGGATCAGTAGGATTAACATAGTGAAAATGGCCATCCTGCCAATAGCAATCTACAGATTCAATGCAATTCCTATCAAAATACCAACACAATTCTTTAGAGACCTTCAAAGAATAATTCTTAACTTCACATGGAAAAACAAAACAAAACAAAAACCCCAAAATTGCTAAAAGCAAAACAAAACAAAACATCCTGTACAATCACAGATCTCCATACCTGATTTCAAGCTGTACTATAGAACAACAGTAATAAAAACTTCATGGTACTGGTATATAAACAGAATAGTGGATTAATGGAATGAAATAGAAGACCCAGACATAAACCCATACACCTATGTACACCTCATTTTTGACAAAGATGCCACAACCTTACAATGGAAAAAAAATGCAGCATCTTCAACAAATGGTGCTGGTCTAACTGGATGTCTACATGTAGGAAAATACAAATAGATCCATATTTATCATCCTGCATAAAACTAAATTGTATGTTGAACAAAGACCTTAACATAAAACCAGACACACTAAACCTGTTTAAAGAAAAAATGGGGAAGAGCCTTGACCTTTTTGACACAGGAGACAACTTGCTGAACAGAATATCAACAGCACAGGCTCTAAGGTCAGCAATCACTAAATGGGACCTCATGAAACTGAAAAGCTTCTGTAAAGCAAAGGACACGTCGTCAGGACAAAATGACCACCTACAGATTTTGAAAGGATCTTCACCAATCCTATATCTGTCAGAGGGCTGATATCTAGAATATATAAAAATCTTAAGAAGTTAAACACCAACAAACCAAGTAACCCAATTTAAAAAATGGGGTACAGAGTGAAACAGAGAATTCTCAATAGAGGAATATCGAATGGCAGAGAAACACTTGATGAAATGTTCAATGTCCTTCCTTTGTCATCATAGAGATGTTAATCAAACCAACCCTGAGATTTCACCTCACACCCATCAGAATGACTAAGGTCAAAATCTCAAGTGACAACACATGTTGGAGAGGATGTGGAGAAAGGGAAACACTCCTTTATTGCTGGTGGGAATATAAACTTTGACAACCACATTGGAAATTAATCTGGTGCTTTCTCAGAAAATTAGGAACAGTGCTACTTCAAGATCCAGCTATACCACTCCTAGGAGTATATCCAAAATATGCTCAAGTATACAGCAAGAACAGTTGTTCAACCACATTCTTTGCAGCTCTATTCGTAATAGTCAGAACCTGGAAACAACTTAGATGTTCCTCAGTAGAGAATGGATACAGAAATTGTGGTAGATTTACACAATGGAATGCTTACTCATCAATTAAAAACAAGGAAATGATGAAATTTGCAGGCAAATGGTTGGCAATAGAAATGATCATCCTGAGTGAGGTTACACAGAAGCAGAAAGACACATATGGTATATACTCACTCATAAGTGTATATAAGCCATATAAAATATGATAGACATACTAAAATCTATACTCCTAAAGAAGCTAAACAACAAGGAAGACTCTAGGGAAGATGCTAAATTCTTATACAGAAGGTCAAACACGATAGACATTGGAAGCAGGAAAAGACAGGGAACAGGAGAGGAGCTTACCACTGATGGCCTCTGAAAGTCTCTCTTGATCAAGGTATCAAAGCAAAGGCTGAGACTTATAGCCAAACTTTGGACATATTTCAGGGAATCTTATGAAAGATGGGGGAGACAAAAAGACCTGCAGGGTATAGGAACTCCAAAAGGAGACCAACAGAGCCAATAAAACTGTGCCCTGGTGGCCCTGAAGGGAATGATAACTCAACCAATGACAATACATGGAGATGACCTAAAACCCCAGCTCAGATGTAGTGCATAGACTCAGTCTCCAAGTTTGTTCCATAGTTATGGGGGGTGGGATTTTCTCTGGCATGAACTCAGTGGCAGGCTCTGTGATTATCACCCTCAGGGGGGTGCAGCCTTGCCAAGCTACAGAGGAAGACAGCATAACAACTGATGAGACCTGATAGTCTAGCTAGGGTCAAATTGAAGGGGAGGAGGACCTCTTCTATCATTGTACTAGAAGAGGGGCATAGGGGGAGGAGAGAGAGAGGGAGGACAGGATTGGGAGGAGATGAGGGAGGGAGCCAGAGCCAGGATACAAATTGAATAAATTGTAATAAATAATAAGAATAAAAATAATAAAAAATAAAACTCTAAACAAATAAAGAAAATTAAAAATAATGAGCTTTAGAAAAAAAAGATAATGCACATACATTTTATAGCACCATGCTACATATGACAAATTTATACAGTTTTATTTGTTAAATAAAGAAATATGCGAGAGAACATGTGAAAAAAATTAAAACGAAGTTAAACCAAATATAAAAGCTCGATTTTATTAAGTATTCAATTGCTTTACAATTCTTAGTTCATTAATTTTTGCATGACTTTGTCAGGGTGTTCGGGCAATGAGTGCCATTTGTCTTAGGTCTTCATTAATTCTGGCATTTGAAATGTTTAGACAAATTCTTCTCTTTTGCTGATTGTTTTGAGTCACGGTGAAAGTTAGTTATAGGTGGGATGGGGCTTCTTGCTTGTTCAGAAATATTTTTCAGATTGCTGGTCTGCATCCTCATTACAATTGATGATAGTAGAGAGCAGAAATAATAAATTAATTTACTTTGAAAAAAGAACAGTAGTAATTATCTGTTTTGACTCAGTCTTTTATATGAACAGATTGATATTGTCATTCTCTCACCAGAGTCCATTTTATATTTTCTGCATAAATTTCAAGGCATAAAGTATAGAATCTAAGGTTTCTGTATATAGAGTTTTCGTTTTAATTTTTTAAAAATTCTCTCTTATTATGTGTGTGTATGTGTCTTGTCTGTCTGACTGACTGACTGTCTGTCTGTAGATATGTGCATATATTCTCAGCATGAAGAGGTAGTAGTTCTCTTTGGAGCTGGAGTTACAGATGACTGAACTGCCAGATTTTGGAGCTAGCAACCAAGTTTGGACCTCTTCAAGAACAGAAGTGTTCTTAACCACTGAGTCATCTCTCCAGCCCCTGAGAGAGCTTTCCAGTGGTCGGGTTGGAGGGTATATTGTGTGTGTGTGTGTGTGTGTGTGTGTGTGTGTGTGTGTGTGTGGAATGTACCCACTGTCTTATTTAATTTGAACATATTTAAATTCCAAATGATTATGTATGTATTATTTGGCAATGAATATTTCAGGATGATAAATGTTGTAATCTTTAATGTGGAATGGCTTTTCTTCTTGTCTTTATTGATTCCTTCTTTATTAGACTTTAACATTTGAAGGTGAAAACTCATTCCCGTCCTAAACAAATGGTAATTGACTTTATCAGAATTTTATTACTATGATGAAGAACTTTACTGTGGGAATTTTTTTTTAATGGGGAAATTTCCTGGCTTGCTTTCAGTGTTATTACTCAGAGAAGCAGATATGTAACAAGGTTTTATTTTTATGTTATAGTTATTATCAGAATAGATAACAATGTAGCCAACTCCATTGCTCAAATGATTATGACTGGCAGAATTTCTTTCATTTGGGACAATTAAGAAGTCTAGTTGGAATGTTTGGAAAAAAAGCATTACTGGCTAAATTAATTTCTTTTCTACTTGAGTCATTAATCTATTCTTTATCTGTTGATTGAGAACAAGTGTTATGTGTCTAGATTGGAAAATAGATGTTTCCTCATGGAGTTTTTTTAGGGGAATGGCACATCTATAAAAGTATATTACAATCTATTTTAGCAATTTTAACAATATTAGGCATATGATATAGAAAAAGAGAGTCTTGCTTGATTGTTGGACTGAAATTGGTTGCGAGATGTGTAGGAGAGGTGTTGACATCTGAGTGGGATTTGAAGGCTGAATTGAAGATGAGAGATGGCAAGAACCAAAACTCTGAAAGATCTTATGGTTTCTATTTAAGAAGTTGGTTTTTCTTATGTAGACAGTAGAATGCCTCAAGACAATTTTAACAAGGAAGAAGATATCAAGGTTACATTTTGGAATTATTTTTTTGCAAAAATGTAAGGAAATGCATTGGGAAGGAGAGGTGTGTGAGGTGATAAACACACAGAGCAACTAGGAGCTAATATTTTGAACCAAAGTCAGCCAGTAACAATCAAGAGACAGAGCAGAGTCAAACATAATTCATTTAGCAGAAATTGCTATGTTAAAACTTGTTGCTATAACATGAAATATATAAAAGAAAATGGACACACAGAGAAAATGAGTTTACATTTATATCCTTTGAGACTTTTTAAAATACGTAACAGGTAAGTAAACAACTGGTTAATATCAAAATAGAAAACTAAAAAGTCAACATTAGAGACATTGTGTTTGGAAATCATGGATTACTTAAGAGAAATAGAAGAGATATTTGCAGAGTTCCCCAGTGTGTTTCTCTGAATTTATAGTTTTGTTCTGTATAGCACTTACTTATTGCAAATGGTTTTAATGATGATGGAGCTGGGAGGGTTCATCCCTAAACTTATTTAAGAATCAATAGAAGCTGGAGTTTGAGGTTCATTATTAACATAGTGAATGAATAACATATATAAATCACCAAAATCTAAGGATAGTTTTAAGAATGCAAATATATCATGCAATTTGCAGGCAAATGGGGATGGAACTAGATAATATCAGCCTGTGTGAGATAACTCAGACCCGGAAAGACACGCATAGTCTGTACTCACTTATAAATGTATATTAGCCATAAAGTACAAGATAACCATAATACAATCCAAAGACCCAAACAAGCTAAGGAAGGCCCAAGGGAGGATGCTTGAATCTCACTCAGAAGAGGAAACAGACATCTGAAGTAGATGGAGGGAGGAAACTGGGTGAGAAAGGGGTGTTGAGGGTAACAGGTGTGGGGTATGGGGGAGGAAGAGCAGGAGTGGGAGTTAGAGAGGACCTGGAGAGGGAATGGAAATCAGTCAGGGAATATCTCTGGGACAGGAGAGGCTCCCAGAAGTCTATGGGGGTGACACCAGCCGAGACTTCTAGCAGGGGGGGCTATGGAACCTAAAGTGGCCACCTCCAATAGTCAGGTGTAACTTCCAGTGTAGGATAAGGACAACAACTGACCCATAAAACCTTTGACCCAAAATTTGTTTTTCCTATAAGAAGTATAGAGATAAAGATGGACCAGAGATTCGGGAAATGGCCAAGCAATGACTGGGCCAATTTGAGACCCACCCCATGTGAGAGAGCCAACCCCTGTCAGTATTAATGATACTCTGCTATGCTTGCACACAGAAGCCTAGCATAACTGCCCTTTGAGAGGCTTCATCCAACAGCTGATAGAAACAGATGCAGACACCCACCATCAAACAATAGGCCAAGCTTGGGGAATTTTGTGGAAGAGTGGGAGGAAGGATACAGAGAGCTGGAGGGGTCAAGGACACCACAAAGAAATCTACAGAGTAAACCTCGGGGTAGCTCACAGAGACTGAAACACCAGCCAAAGGACACTCATCAGCTGGACCTAGACCTCATACACATAGGTAGCAGATGTGCAGCTTGTTCTTCATGTGGGTCCCGTAACAATGGGAGTAGGGGTTGTCTCTGAATCTGTTGCCTGCCTATGGATCCCTTTCCCCTAGCTGGACTGCCTTTTCAGGCCTTAATAGGAGAGGATATGTTTAGTCCTGTTGTGACTTCAGATGCCATTGTGAGTTGGTAACCATAAGAGGCCTCCCCTTTTCTGAGAAGGAGAGGAAGGAATTAGGGAGGAAGGCATGAAGGTGAGACTGGGAAGTGGGGTGGAGCTGGGATAAGGCTGTAAAGTTATTAAATTAAAAAAACCCACAAAACTCCATCACTCAATGGGATAGGGTTGGCTAAGACCAGAAGTGAACAAAGGGGAGAGACTTCTTGCATTGCTCATGATAGCAGTTTCCTGGATATGGTACCAAAGCAACAAAAATGTATAAATAGAAACATGAAACTGAGAAGATTCTATGAAGCAAAGGACACGATTAGTAGGGATAATATATCCCACAGAGCAGGAGAAAATACTTACAAAACCATCTTATTATATGGAATTAATAACCAAAAATAGAAGAATAACTAAAAATAGAAGAAAATTCTGTAAATTCTCATTAAAATGGACAAAGTAGGAATGGGTGATGGTCAGTTGGTAAAGTGCTTCTCCTGAAAACATGAGGATCCAAGTTAAAAAAAAGCTACACTTGGTGGCATGCACTTGAAAATCCAGCACAGGGGAAGCAGAGATAGCTCACTGGTTGGCCATTTTAGCCTAATTGGTGAGTTCCGAGCCAATGAAAAACCTGTCTTTAAAAACAAAGTAGATAGCTTCTGAGAAATGATACCTGAGGTTTTCCTCTGTTCTCCACTCATAGGAACTGGCCAATACACATTTATGTATGCTTACACCACACACACATAGACACACTGCACACACACATAGCAAATAACTTGCATACACATTTTTCAAAAGACGATATATAGATAGCCAAGAGGTCTACAAAAGTCAGCTCAATATCACCAATTATCAGGGAAACAAAAATTGCAATAATGAAATATTACCTTACACCAGCTATGGTTTAAAAAGTAAAAAATAAATCATAAAGAAACATTTGCAAAGATATGGAATAATTGAAACCCTTATGTGGTGCAGGTACGATGAAAGACAACAAGTTTTGCAGGTTCTCCCAATAAACAAACAAACAAACAAACAAAACTAACCTGCTGCTAGGTATATCTCCAGTAAGTAAGACTTTTGATAAGACTTACATACTCCTGTGTTTATTACAGCATTGTTCACAATAGCCAGCACTTGGAATCAAATGTCTATCAGTGGTAGAATGTAAAAAGAAAATGTGGTATATAAAGGTATGTGATAATGGGAGTATTCTTTAGTATGAAAAAGAAGGAAATTCTCCAATATGCAACAACACAGATGAACTTTTGACATATAATGTTAAGTAAAATATAGCAGTTATGAGATAGACAGCACATATTCCATCTAAATGAAGTGTCTTCATAAGCTAAATTCATAGAATCAGAAATGGTGTGGTGCTTGCTAGGGTCATGATGAGGGAATCAAAGTTAT
The DNA here is from genome assembly GCF_907164565.1 of Psammomys obesus. NCBI lineage: Eukaryota > Metazoa > Chordata > Mammalia > Rodentia > Muridae > Psammomys > Psammomys obesus. The sequence goes on along the minus strand of NW_026594354.1, from coordinate 3,363,925 downwards.
TTGAAGTGTAGTATGTTTCAGTTATATAAGTAAGTTCTAGAGATCTTTTATATTCCTAGAAGTAATAATTCTGAGTTGTATGTGTAAACAGTTTGTTCTTGGGGTAGCTTCCTTTTTGTGTACACTCCCCCCCAAAACCTCATATGAAACATTTTCAGATGTTTGGAAGTGATAAATATGTTTATTATCTGAAAATGCTGATGATTTCAAGTGTGTATATTTCATTTGTATATATGTCCAAGAGTGTAGACTTGTAATGTATACTTAATATGTAAAACAGAGAACATTTCTATCATTTTTCAGAGGCCTGGTCTTTTCTGAGGAGGAAATAGAGGAGGAGTGGATCTTGGGGAAAGGGGAAGTTTGGAGAAGTGGGGTATGGGGCAATTGTGGTTGGAATGCATTGTATGACAGAAGAATCGATTTTCAATAAAAATTTTAAAATGCTCAGCAATAATCATACTTAATCAAGTGTCTGATTCTTCTACAGAATGTAGATGACCTTGAAGCCAAAAACGCTTGTGGAAGAAAGACCTCAAGCATTTGGAAATGTTGTCATGGACTGTGTCATTGAAACCATACATCTTTGTTAGTCTTATCTTTAATTCATTTTGAAAAAACTGATAGTTTTGCTACTTGCAGAAAGTACTTGGAACATGTCTTTTAAAGAATAATCTTCAGAATTTGCCTAATAATTGCTTCCCAATTCAGAACATTGAAAAGGGATGGTGGTGCATAGAAATCAAATATTATCTTTTATTTTTATTCTTTGTTGATTTGAAAGAGAATTGCGTACTCAAACTACTCAGACTGATATCAGAATTAGAGTTCAGATCTGATGGTAGTAACTTGTTTTCTGTCTATACTGTTACTAGTATTTAGTGGATCCAATCTGTAAAAACTACTTCATTCCTTGAATCACCTATGGTATGGCTTCCAATCCAACATCCATGCTCCTGTTTCTCTGAGTTTTGCTATTGTATATCAGGCTTACTGAATTCTTTTTTTTTTTAATTTTATTTTTTTCTTATCAGTTACATTTTATTAACTCTGTATCCCAGCCATGTCCTGATCCCTCATTTCCTCCCAGTCCCTCCCTCCCTCCTTCATCTCCACCGTGCCCCTTGCCAAGTCCACTAATAGGGGGGACCTCCTCCCCATTCAT
>NW_026594354.1:3350448-3362360 GCF_907164565.1 Psammomys obesus | reverse complement strand
CATCAGACTAACTCCCCTTCTTTCTTATGATTCCCTGTACTCTGCCAAAGGTTTGGTCATGAGTCTTTGCTTTGAAAACACTGCTAGTTAGAGTCTTTCAAATGTGCTCAGTAGACTCCTGTCATATGTTCAATGCGCATTACCAATAGGAATGTTAAACTGTGCTATTTATGAATCAGCAGAGAGATTGGTTGGGCCATCTTTGAAGAACTTCATAGATATATTATAGTAAATTATAAGCAGCCATATATTTGTGAATATGCTTATGTTTTTGTCTGGCTCAACATTCTGAGATTAATGTTGGAAAACTTACAGTTCTTCTCTTAGCTGCATAGGAAAGTTCTGGCACCCTACTAAAGAATTGTATACCTAAGGTGGTTGAGAAAGCTAATGATCTACATATTAAATAAAGTTAATCATAACTTTAGAAGCTAATGGAATTGGATAAAGCATGATGATAATAATCTTAAAACAAAATGGAAGTATTCAAATTTGTGTGGTAAATTGTTGGAAAGAGATACAGATAGAACTTATGTGTGCCTCTTGTAATTATTTTTTGAAGCCTGAGCAACATTTTTTTTGCAGCTTTGTACTAAAATCAGTATTTTTTTTAACCTTTATTCATTTTGTATCCCCCCATAAGCCCCTCCTTCCTCCCCTCCCCATCCCACCCTCCCTCCCCTTTCTGCATGCATGCCACTCCCCAAGTCCACTGATAGGGGAGGTTCTCCTCTTCTTTCTGATCTTAGTCTATCAGTTCTCACCAAAAGTGGCTGCATTGTCCTCTACTTTGGCAGGGTAAGGCTGCTCCCCCCTCAGGGGGAAGTGATCAATGAGCAGGCCAACCAGATTATGTCAGAGACAGTCCCTCTTCCCATTACTATGTAACCCACTTGGACACTGAAATGCCATGGGCTACACCTGTGCAGGGGTTCCAGGTCATCTCCACGAATAGTCCTTGGTTGGAGTATGATTTTCTGGGAAGTTCCCTGTGTTCAAATTATCTTGTTCTGTTGCTCTCCTTGTGGAGTTCCCGTCACCTCCAGCTCTTACTATTTCCCACTTCTTACATAAAATTCCATTTACTCTGCCCATCAAATGGCCATCAGGCTCAGCATCTGCTTTGACAGTCTATACTGCAGAAGCTTTCAGAGGCCCTCTGTGGCAGGTTTCAAGGTTGTTTCCTGTTTTCTTCTGGCTTTCAGAGGCCCTCTGTAGCAGGTTCCAAGGTTGTTTCCTATTTTCTTTTTCTTCTGATGTCCATCCTCTTTGCCTTTCAGGATGGGGATTGAACATTTTAGTTAGGGTCCTCTCTTTTGCTTAGTTTGTTTAGATGTACAGATTTTAGTGGGTTTATTCTATATTGTAGGTTTATATGAGTGAGTATATACCATGCATGTCTTTTTGCTTCTGGGACAACTCACTCAGGATGATCCTTTTCAGGTCCTACCATTTACCTGCAAATTTCATGATTTCCTTATTTTTCATTGCTGAGTAATACTCCATTGTATAGATGTACCACAGTTTCTGCATCCATTCTTCAGTTGAGGGGCATCTGGGTTGTTTCCAGCTTCTGGCTATTACAAATAAAGCTGCTACAAACATGGTTGAGCAAATGTCCTTTTTGTGTACTTGAGCCACTTTTGGGTATATGCCTAGGAGTGGTATGGCTGGATCTTGAGGAAGCGCTATTCCTAGTTGTCTGAGAAAGCGCCAGATTGATTTCCAGAGTGGTTGTACCAGTTTACATTCCCACCAGCAGTGGAGAAGGGTTCCCCTTTCTCCACAACCTCTCCAGCATGTGTTGTCCCTTGAGTTTTTTATCTTGGCCATTTTGATGGGTGTAAGGTGAAATCTCAGGGTTGTTTTGATTTGCATTTCCCTAATGGCTAATGAGGTTGAGCGTTTCTTTAAGTGCTTCTCTGCCATTCGATATTCCTCTACAGAGAATTCTCTCTTTAGCTCTGTTCCCGATTTTTTAAGTGGATTACTTGGTTTGTTGCTTTTCAGCTTGTTTAGTTCTTTATATATATTGGATACGAGTCCTCTGTCAGATAAAGGGTTGGTGATGATTCTTTCCCAATCTGTAGGCAGTCGCTTTGTTTGATGACGGTGTCCTTTGCTTTACAGAAGCTTTTCAATTTCATGAGGTCCCATTTATTGATTGTTGCTCTTAGAGCCTGTGCTGTTGGTGTTCTGTTCAGGAAGTTTTCTCCTGTACCAATGAGTTCTAGGGTATTCCCCACTTTTTTTTCTAGTTGATTTAATGTGTCTGGTTTTATGTTGAGGTCTTTGATCCACTTGGACTTCAGTTTTGTGCAGGGTGATAAGTATGGATCTATTTGCATTTTTCTACATGTAGACATCCAGTTAGACCAGCACCATTTGTTGAAGATGATATCTTTTTTCCATTCTATGGTTTTGGCATCTTTTTCAAAAATCAGGTGTCCATAAGTGTGTGGGTTTATTTCTGGGTCTTCTGTTCAATTCCATTGATCCACCATTCTGTTTCTATGCCAGTACCATGCAGTTTTTATAACTGTTGCTCTATAGTACAGCTTGAGATCAGGGATGGAGATACCTCCAGAAGATCTTTTATTTTAGAGGATTGTTTTAGCAACTCTCGGTTTCTTGTTATTCCATACGAAGTTGAGAATATTTCTTTCCAGGTCTGTAAAGAATTGTGTTGTCAATTTGATGGGAATTGCATTAAATCTGTAGATTGCTTTTGGTAAGATGGCCATTTTTACTATGTTAATCCTGCCAAGCCATGAGCATGGGAGATCTTTCCATCTTCTCATATCTTCCTCTAATTCTTTCTTCAGAGACTTGAAATTTTTTTCATACAAGTCTTTGACTTGCTTGGTTAGGGTTACACCAAGGTACTTTATGTCATTTGTGGCTATTGTGAATGGTGTTGTTTCTCTAATTTCTTTCTCAGCCCTTTTGTCTTTTGTATACAGGAGTGCTACTGATTTTTTTGAGTTAATTTTGTATCCGGCCACTTTGCTGAAGGTGTTTTTCAGCTGTAGGAGTTCCCTGGTAGAGTTTTTGGGGTCACTCATATATACTATCATATCATCTGCAAATAGTGATAATTTGACTTCTTCCTTTCCCATCTGTATCCCCTTGATCTCCTTTAACTGTCTTATTGCTCTAGCAAGGACTTCCAGCACTATGTTGAAGAGATATGGAGAGAGTGGGCAGCCTTGTCTTGTCCCTGATTTCAGTGGGATTGCTTTAAGTTTCTCTCCGTTCAGTTTGATGTTGGCTATAGGCTTGCTGTAAATCGCCTTTACTGTTTAGATATGTGCCTTGTATCCCTGATCTCTCCAGTACTTTAAACATGAATGGATGTTGGATTTTGTCAAATGCTTTTTCAGCATCTAGGGAGATTATCATGTGGTTTTTTCTTTCAGTTTGTAATATGGTGGATCACATTGATGGATTTCCATATATTGAACCACCCCTGCATACCTGGGATGAAGCCTACTTGGTCATAGTGGATAATATCTTTGATGTGTTCTTGGATTCGGTTTGCAAGTATTTTGTCAAGTATTTTTGCATCAATGTTCATAAGGGAGATTGGCCTGAAATTCTCTTTCTTTGTTGAGTCTTTGTGAGGTTTAGGTACCAAGGTGATTGTGGCTTCATAGAATGAGTTTGGTAATGTTCCTTCTGTTTCTATTTTGTGGAATAGTTTGAAGAGAATTGGAGTTAGCTCTTCTTTGAAGGTCTGGTAGAATTCTGCGCTGAAGCCATCTGGTCCTGGGCTTTTTTTGGATGGGAGACTTTTGATGACTGCTTCTATTTCTTTGGGGGATATAGGACTATTTAATTGATTTACCTGGTCCTGATTCAGCTTTGGTAAGTCAAATCGATCAAGAAAATTGTCCATTTCATTTAGGTTTTCAAATTTTGTTGAGTATAGACTTTTGAAGTAAGTCCTCATGATTGTTTGGATTTCCTCAGTGTCTGTAGTTATGTCCCCCTTTTCATTTCTGATTTTGTTGATTTGGGTGGTGTCTCTCTGCCTTTTAGTTAACTTGGCTAAGGGTTTGTCGTATCTTGTTGATTTTTTCAAAGAACCAGCTCTTGGTTTCATTGATTCTTTGATTTGTTTTATTTTTTTCTAATTGATTGATTTCAGCCCTGAGTTTGATTATTTCCAGCCATCTACTCCTTTTTGGTGTGTCTGCTTCTTCTTTTTCTAGGGTTTTTAAGTGGGCCATTAAGTTGCTTGAATGAGCTGTCTCGAATTTCTTCTTGAAGGCACTTAGTGCTATGAACTTTCCTCTTAGCACTGCTTTCATTGTGTCCCACAAGTTTGGGTATGTTGTGTCTTCATTTTCATTGAGTTCTAGAAAGGCTTTAATTTCTTTCTTTATTTCTTCCCTGACCCAGCTGTCATTTAGTAACAATTTGTTCAGTTTCCATGTGTGTGTGGGCTTTTTGCTATTTCTGTTGTTGTTGAAGTCCAGCTTTATTCCATAGTGATCAGACAGGATACAAGGGATTATTTCAGTCTTCTTGTATCTGTTGAGGCTTGCTTTGTGACCAACTATATGGTCTATTTTGGAGAAGGTTCCATGAAGTGCTGAGAAGAAGGTAAATTCTTTTGTGTTTGGGTGTAAAGTTCTGTAAATGTCTGTGAGGTCCATTTGATTCATGACCTCTGTCAGAGATATTGTTTCTTTGTTTAATTTCTGTTTTGTTGACCTGTCCTTTGGTGAGAGTGGGGTGTTGAAGTCTCCCACAATTAATGTGTGGGGATGTATATGTGGTTTAAATTTTATCAATGTTTCTTTTACAAATGTGGGTGCTCTTGTATTTGGGGCATAGATGTTCAGGATTTTGATATTTTCCTGGTTGAATTTTCCCTTGATGTGTATGAAGTGTCCTTCCTCATCTCTTTTTATTAATTTTGGTTGAAAGTCTATTTTATCAGATATTAGAATGGCTACTCCTGCTTGTTTCTTGGGTCCATTTGCTTGGAAAGTCGTCTTCCAACCTTTTACCTTCAGGTAATGTCTATCTTTGTGTCTTAGGTGTCTTTCTTGTATGCAACAGATTGCTGGGTTTTGTTTATGTATCCATTCTGTTAATCTGTGTCTTTTTACTGGAGAGTTGAGTCCATTGATTTTGAGAGAGATTAATGACCAGTGGCTGTTAGATCCTTTGATTTTGATGTTGGCTGTGTTCATAAGGTTGTGTGCTTGGTTGCTTTTTGTTTTGCTGTAGTAAGGTTAATTATTTCCTGTGTTTTCTTGACAGAAGCTAATTTTCTTGGGTTGTATTTTCCCTTCCAGTGTCTTCTGTAATGCTGGATTTGTGTGTAGGTATTGTTGAAATTTGTTTTTGTCATTGAATATCCTGTTTTCTCCGTCTATGAGGACTGAGAGTTTTGCAGGTTATAGTAGCCTGGGTTGACATCTGTGTTCTCTTAGGGTCTGCATGATGTCTGTCCAGGCCCTTCTGGCTTTCATAGTTTCTGTTGAAAAGTCAGGTGTGATTCTAATGTGTTTGCCATTATATGTTACTTGGCCTTTTTCCCTTGCAGGTTTTAATATTTTTTCTTTGCTCTGTATACTTACTGTTTTGATTATTATGTGTCGGGAGGATTTTCTTTTCTGGTCAAATTTGTTGGGTGTTCTGTAGGCCTCATGTATCCTTATTGGCTTTTCCTTTAACTTGGGGAAATTTTCTTCAATGATTTTGTTGAAAATATTTTCTGGGCCTTGGAGAAGGGAGTCTTCTTTTTCCTCTATTCCTATTATTCTTAGATTTTTGTCTTTTCATATTGTCTTGGGTTTCTTGGACGGTCTGTGTCAGGAATTTTTTGGATTTAACATTTTCTTTGACAGATACATCGATTTCTTCCATTATATCTTCTACACCTGAGATTCTTTCTTCCATTTCTTGTATTGTGTTGGTTATGCTTACCTCTGTAGTTCCTGTTTTCTTCCCTAAATGATTCCTCTCCATTATTTCCTCCATTTGTGTTTTCTTTAATTTTTCTAGTTCTGTCTTCAGGTCTTGAGTTGTTTTGTTTAATTCCTTCACATGTCTGCTTGTATTTTCCTCTTTTTCTTTTAGTTCCTTCAACTCTGTCTCTTTTATTTCTTTCAGTGATTTAATTATTTCTTCTCTGAAGGCCACAAGCTGTTTGGCTTCATCTTCCCGTATTTCTTCAAGGATGGCCCTAATCTGCTTATCTTTATCTTCCTCCATTTCTTTACGGATAGCCATGATCTGTTTGGTTTTATCTTCCTCTAATTCTCTACGTATTTTATTTGTTTTCTCTATTATCCTCTTCATCAACATAGATGTAAGGTCATCTTCTTGATTTTCTATTATGCTGCATTGTTCAGGGCTGTTCACCTCTGGATGGCTGGTTTCTGGAGATGCCATATTGCTCTGTCTTTTGTTGGTTGAGCCTTTACGCTGACCTCTACCCATTGGGCTGATTTAGGTGTTGGCTGTTAGTTTATGTGCTTCCTGGAGTCCTGGGGTAGGGAGTATCTCCTTGGCTGGAAGATGATTTTTCCTGAAGTAGTCCTTCTCTGCTTTTTGGTTATGGTCACTGTATGGCCAGTGTTTCTCAGGAGTTGCCACTGCTCACCTCAGGTTTATAGCCCTGAGTAGTAGCTGTGGTCTATGTTAGGCAGGGGGATCTCCTCTTACCCATAGAAGTTCTCAAAACAGCTGCCCCACTGCTGGGTTTCTTGTTATAAATTTAGTGTGCTCACTAAATTTCCAGGTACAGTCCTCTTGAAGAACCTGCTGATTCCCTAGCTGTGGGGTTTTCTCCCAACAGGGAAACTCAGTCTGTTATCCTGGGGTGCACAGTTCTGTCCGGGAAAGTGGGAGGTGCACTCAGTAAGTCTCTGGGCCAGAGGCTGATTGCTCTGCTCTGGACCTGGAGAATGTGCACCTAGGTTGAGTTGGCCCCTGGGGGCACTGTTCTGGTCTGGAGGCTGGGTGCCTCACTCTGGACCAGAAGCTGTGTGTCTCTGTCTGGGATGGCGGCTGCAGGCACTGCTCTGGTCCAGATGCTGTGGGTGCAGCCCTCTTGAAGGACCAGGGATTCCTACAGGTTTGACAGTCTAGCTAGGGATAACTGGTTGATCCTTGGCACAGTATCTGAGGGCTGCTGTAATGGCTCTCTGGCTTTTGTAGGTCTGAGGATGCAGCTGTGTGTCCCAGTGCACTAGGGGAACTCAATAATGGCCGCAGAGCACAGTGCTCCTGCCTGCACTAGAGTCTGCGTGAGTCCAGGAAGTGTTTTGTTGCTGGGTGTCCTAAGCGTTAGAGCTGCTGACCCCCTCTGCTGGGGGTTTCCTCCTGCCAGAGACACGCAGTTTGGTGCCCTGGTGCCCTGGTGCCCACAGTTCTATCTGAGGCGGCGAATCACGCACGCAGGCAGGGCTCTGTGCAGGTGCCTGTGTCCCGGCTCTGGGTCCGGACTGGCTCTTGGGGCACCCGCGGAACCCGAGTCTTTTCCAGGGGATGTCTGGGTAACCTGAGGTCGGTCCCAATTGTTTCCTGCTCCGTGGGGTTATCTCTTGACTGGGAAATCCAGTCTATGATGTTGTGGGCCCACAGTTCAGTCTGGGACCGTGACAGATTGCGCTGGCAGGTAGCTCTGGGCTGGTGACCAAGCGCCTGGCGGAACCGGGATCTCTTCTGAGGTTTAGCCGGGTGAGTTAAAGCTGATTGAATCCCCCACCGTGGGGTGTCCCCTCACCTGTGAAACACAATCACTTGTGTTTTATGGCTACGAGTTCTGATTGCTGGTCACTGTGCCAATCCTGCTGTGCTGCTCCTCAGAATGAGAGTCCTCCCGGCGCCGCCATCTTGCCCCGCCCCTGTGCCTCTTGTAATTTGACATTGGCTATGTTGTGATAAACCATGCCAATCCAGCTGAGGTCATGAGATGTTTATTTTGCAGGCAAAAGGAAGCCACCTGCTATTCCAACATAATTCGTTAAAATAGGGCATAGGATATCCTAGGGTTTCCATTCATTTCTTTTACATGAATGGTTTCAGTAAGGTCTGTTCATGTATAATTTACATGCATAAAATTCTCTTGACAAATGCAGAGAGTGAAGTAACAACCACCACAGTTAAGCTACAAAATACCAGGCAAATGATTCTCCGTTTGTATGAACCCTCATTTCTACCCAATTTCTGTCAACCACTGATTTTTTTTATGTGTCTTATAATTTTACAACTTTGGGACAATCACTATGGAAAACAATTTTGCAGTTTCTTCGCAGATAAAATGTGAACTTACCAAACAACTTAGCAGCAATGTCACCACACAAAGACTAGGATTTATTTAATTAACCTAGAGCACAATGTTGGGCAATAATTACTCCATCCTAAACCTCCAAGGCCCCAAAGCTTCTTCCCATTCAGGTTTCCCATATTATACTTGCTTTTTAGTCATATCTTAGGTCTGGTTCATCTCTCCTCGTGTTTCCAGGTCCTCTCCTCTCAGAACTCTCTCTGAACCCTTCTCTCACTCGCTTCTTTCTCCTCCCCTCCAGGCCAGGATGTCCCACCCTATTGTCTCCAATCCTCAGCATTGCCTAGTTGTTTTATTGGCAATACAGAGAACAAATGGCATGTTTACACAAACTTGAGACAGGAAATGCTTAGAATAAGCATCACAGTGCAATGTCCGGATTGAAAACAGATAGTGAGGTAGAGAAATCAGCATGTGAATGAACAAGGGTAAACTGTATACATTCCAAAAGAACATTATACCAACACACCTCTGTTGAAATGATTTGACTGTATATATATGGGTTTATTTATGGACTATTTCATTCTATTGATCAATGTGTTGCCAGCATAGCACCAATTTAATTATTTTACAATAAGTCAGCTAAGGAAGAAATAATATGAGTTATGTTTGTTTGAGGGGAACAACTTTGACTATTACTTTAGAATTGGTTAATTGATTTCTACCAAAGTCCTTCTGGTATTTTTATGGAGGTTTTAGTGAATTAATAGATGAATTTATGGGAAATTTTTATATTGACATTGAGTTCTATAATTCTGTACAACCATATATCTCTATTTATAAACACCCAGTGCATTGCATTTTTCTTGAGGAAGTTGTTTTCAAGAGCTCAGCTCTTTCTGCTAGGCCATACATTTACACATACTTACTTTTTTAGCCAAGGCATCCTTTGGAAGTTTCCTTCAATAGGTTATTTTATTAACATTGTGCATAATTTATTATACATGTATTTGCTTATTTTGCTATATTGTACTGAAGTATATTCTGGTTTGCTTGATACTACTATAGATGGTATGAATGAGAGTATAGCTATAAGTGTCTTTGTCAGCTAAGGTTGGTGCTGACAATTCTCTTTGGCCAACACTTAACATGTCTGTGCTAAAGGTTATTGATATATATAATGGCAATAGGTTATAAAGTCTGAACAATTTCTCACTAAGAAAGATGGGATTGAAGGATACCTCTTAGAAGTGGGTGCAGATTCTGAACCTCGTTGTGGTCATGATTGTACTTGTGTCTGATAAGTGTCTTTTATGCAGTAGATAAGAAGAGACCTGAAACATATGCATGCATGATAAGATTATGGCTATGAGACTTTGTACCTAGGGTGCAGGAACTCCCACTCCTGCACTTCCAACAGATGTCAAAAGACAGATATTTACAAAGTAGGTAGGCAATATAGACAGATATTTACAAAGTAGGTAGGCAATATAGACAGACCTAAGGCATGCGAAAAATTAAAACTAGTTCTAATGTTGAGATTCAGCCAAACTTTCCATGATGCCTAAATAAGAGCCTGAAGCATGGACATTGTGCCTTTGCATTGGGTCCCTGGATACGACACAATTCACTCTGCCAATCAGATGTGAAGGCTCACTGTACCCACAGATCCTGGGTCTGGAAAATAGGCATTAGGAAGGTAGATCTGGGTTAGGGAGATGTTCAAGAGAAAATGTGTGCAGGAAGAATACACAACATTATTGTATTCTCCAGGTTTCTCTATTGGGAGTGGTAATTAGTTATGTTCATGGAAAGGAATATCGTCCTCCATGAAGCAGGATGCTATGAAACATGGTTGCTTCTATCATGTGTCTGTTAGGAATTATTTTCATATTTCTTCTTTGCTTCTGAAAGTCTCCTGTTATTTCATGCCAATCTTACTTTCTTTCTGTCTCTTGTCTCTGTTTCTGTCTCTCCCTGTGTGTGTTAGTGTGTGTGTGTGTGTGTGTGTGTGTGTGTGTCTTCCTATCTCTGTCCCTCACACTCCCCATTTTTTGAGATAGTGTCTCGTGTAGCCCAGCCTGGCCTCAGATTCACTGTGTAGCCAAAAATGACCTTGTATTCCTGATTCATTTGTCTCTACCTCCTTAAGCATGTGTTTATAGGCATGCATCACTTTTCCAGGCTTTTTATTCCTTTTTGATAGGGTCTCATTGTATAGCTCATGCTGGCCTTGAACTTATTATCTTGAGTTCTGGAATTACAGAGGTGTGCCACAATGTTTAGCAATACCAGTGAGGATTTTTATGTGGATTTTTTTTTTTTTTACTTTGCTGTGTAGCTTCAGATTATTTAGTGGCTCATTAGTGAATATTTGTCTGTTTTGAGATATGTGAAGGCTACTCTTTCCTATTTTGTCTTTACATGGTATTTGAAATTGTAGTATCTCATTGTTCTTTGACAGAATGTATAAACGTAGTTAATTTTTATATATTGACTTTGTGTGATACAACCTTATTAACACCACTTGTTAGGCTACAGACTTATTTATAGATTTATTGGAATCCTTCACACAATATAAATAGTTATGTTCTTACTAAACTGACGTGCTTTTTATCTCTCTTTTGTCGGTTGAATGTACTGGCTAGAAATTCTTGTATGATAGTGGCAATAATTGAAAACTTTGCCTTACTCTTGATCATAAAAAACATATAGGCTTTCACTAAGCAGTCTGGCTTTAGTTTGAAAAATCCTGTATGATTCGGCAGGCCAAATTCATAACTAATTACCAAGGCAATTGGTACTTAGTTTGTTAATTACTACTTTGCAAGTAATTAGTTTTATCTGGTGTATTTCACAGGGAACCCTTGCCCTTTCCACACAAGAATTGTGACTACATTGCATTTTTTATGGAGGATGTTGTAGTCAAGAACTGAGATCTATTTGATGGACCATGTAGTTACAGATATGTACTTTTCTATCCAAGGCATCCTGCTTCCATCAATAGGTGTATGTGTGTGTGTGTGTGTGTGTGTGTGTGTGTGTGTGTGTGTGTACTTGAAAACACCTTTACCCACCCCTATCCTTCAACTCTCCATCATCTGGCCCAAGACCATAAAATTATAAGTGCTCTTTGTCTGAGTATTCATCAACAGTAAGACAGTCCATCACCCCAAGCATCTGTCTGTTCTATTTGTTTTTCTCTTGTTTGTGCCCTTCCCTTATAATATTGAAATAAGTGGTTATAAGCTTTACTGTTAATTCTATTTAGGCTTTTTGCTTTAATTAGCTGCTCTTGAAAAGATCATTCTGAGTGAAGTATCCCAGAAGGAGAAAGACAAACACAGTATATACTCACTTATATAGACCTATAAGATATGATAAACATAATGAAATCTATACACCTAAAAAAGAAAATCAAGAGAGCGGACATGGGGTAAGATGATCAATCCTCGTTTAGAAAGACAGATGGGATGTGCATTGAACATATGACACGAGTCTACTGAGTGCATCTGAAAGACTCTAACTAGCAGTGTTTTCAAAGCAAAGACTCATGACCAAACCTTTGGCAGGGTACAGGGAATCATAAGAAAGAAGGGGAGTTAGTCTGATGAGGAAAGGATAGGAGCTCCACAAGGACCAAATATATCTGGGCACAGGG
>NW_026594354.1:3285143-3350048 GCF_907164565.1 Psammomys obesus | reverse complement strand
ATGAATGGGGAGGAGGTCCCCCCTATTAGTGGACTTGGCAAGGGGCATGGTGGAGATGAAGGAGGGAGGGAGGGACTGGGAGGAAATGAGGGATCGGGACATGGCTGGGATACAGAGTTAATAAAATGTAACTGATAAGAAAAAAATAAAATTAAAAAAAAAAGAAAACTTGTTGCTCAGTGCTCCCTAGCTCAACTGAATTCTGGATATTCACTTGTTGGAAGTTGGTCTGATGCATGTTACTAGCCCTCAAGATCTGTGTACACCTATCCTTGTTGTGTAAACTTACCTGATTGGTTAATTAAATGGCCTGTATCTGGGCAGGGCAGGATAGTGTAGCATGGTTGAGGTTCCCAGGCTTCGAGAGGACAGGAGAATCATGGGAAACAGAAGAACTGGAAGAGAGAAGGAAGGAGGACACTACAATGGGTTAGTATGGAGAAAAAAAAACACAAACACACATACACAGAAAACAAACACATGGGCCTAGAGGAAGGACTCCAATAATGGCTTGGAAAAGCCCAGATGAAGCATACAAGCAAGTACCATGGAATTATGGATGGAGGGTAGACCAGAGGAGGAAGAATAAGGTAGATGGCATTGGATGAGGGCTCAGAAATGGATGATGAGGTTATTGAGCTAGCATTGGTGAAATATCTGCCAGGCCCTAAGTAAATAAGGTAATTATAAAATCTAACAGATGTTTGTGTCTTATTATTTGTGATAGTGGGTTAAATAATACCATTATGATAACCTTAGGACTAATAATAAACATTATATAGTCCAACACTCATTATTAACTACAACATTCAGTCTTGAGTATTAACTCATCTGTAGGTTCTTTATTTGTTTCTTTTAATAGATGGCCTTCAAGAGACTGAGGACATTTACTTATATTCCTAGATTTCTGAATTATTTTATTCCATGCCATGACTAGATACTGACTTTTTCATTTTGTCTGTATCTTTTGGGTGATCTTTACACATTTATTATTCCCCATATTACCTTTGTTTCATTCTCTGTATTTGGTATCCAGGTTACACTTTGTAATATGGAATTCTTGATTCCAAAATATTTTAGTCAGTTAAGAATCAAATGATACAAGGAGGTTGATTCTTTTGTTTATCATAATTGACATTCTCTCAGACCTGAAGTTTCTACTAGAGCAATGATTGAGGTGAATACTATGAAAGCTGCTAGGAACCACAAGTATTTTTTTAGTGGCCTCCTTATTTTCTTAAAATAATATCTACTTTCCTAAATACATAATGAATACAACAGAGAAATATATGTAGATGCTTTTGTGATTATTAACTTATTTTATTTAAAAATTTTTATTGTTTTGAAATTATATAATTACATCATATAACCCTTTTTTTTTCCCCTCCAACTCTTCCAACAAACTCCCTTGGTAGTTCTCAAATTCATGTCCTCTATTTGTTTAATTGCTGTTACATTCATACTTAAATACATAAGTGTGTGTCCAGTATGTATAATATCACCACAGTTTCATAAATGTGTAGAGTGTATTTTTATCATATCTAACTCAAATCTTAATTTCCACTTTCTTTAGATTCTCCTAACACTTCCCCTCCAGCATTCATTTCCTCTTTTTGTTTTCAAAACCTACTGAGTTCAATTAGTGCTATTTACATGTGCTTGGGTAACCTACCAGTGGCTACAATCCTGGAGAACAGTGATTTACCCCGCCCCTTCCAGCAGCTATCAATTGTCAATAGTAACTCAGCTTTGGACAAAATCTCATGATCTGTTCTCTACCTTGGCATGATGGCTCGATCTTGTATAACTCTTGTTCAGGTAACCATAGTTGTTGTAAAGCTCATGAGTATGATGTTAATGCCATATCCAGAAAACAGCATTTCATGAAATTCATCCCCATTTCTGCCTCTTACATTATTTCTGCACTTTCTTTTACGATATTTCCTCAGTCTTGGTGTGCGGGGCAATAGAAATGTCTAATTTAGGGATGATCATGCCACAGTCTTAGTACTTTGACCAATTATCGGTCTCTGTATTGACTGTTATTGACTAAAAAAAAAAAAAAAAGCTTCTCCAGAGTCCAGGATGGTGGCAACCAGCACACACCCTATCTGAGGGGCACAGGATCCAAAACTCCAAAATTTGTGAGTGGAGGGGCAGCTGAAGCCAGAACATTGATAGTGAGGCTTCCTGGGTAACAGGGAACAACCCATGAGCTGGGACAGTTTGGATCCAAGTCACCTGAAGACATAATCCAGGGACTGAGAGTGGTGAATATTCAACCCCTTTTCTCCAAGCACAGGCCTCCATGCTCTTCAGAGCAGCTGGCAGTGGCCACTGCCCCAAGCATGGAACTCCCTACTCCACAGAAGTGGCAATGGTTGCACCAAGCACAGGCCTCCATGCTCCGTGACTGAGACAGCATAAGCATTAGCTCCCAGATGCACAGGCAGCTATATGGGCTTCCCTAGTCTGCAACTGCAGCAGAGCAGGCAGGGGCTAGCCCAAACAGGATCCTCAACGCTCTGTGATTGAGACAACCAAGTAGGCTACCCCAAATATGGGTCTACCTGCCCAGTGGTCAAATAGCAGACACCATTGAGCTGATGTACCTTCTGCCTACTCATTTGCCCTTGCAGCCCAAATCTGCGAGTAGAGAACAGGGGGAACCACTGTGTTTTCTGATTAGGCCAGTGAGTGAGTGAGTGTGCCTGCAAGTGAGTGCCTGCAGCACCCCAGATCCAGGGTCCGTCTAAGCTAGCAACCAGACATCATATTCCTCCCACCCACACACCCACTGTGGGCAACATGGGATCATTGGGACAGTGTTCTCAACATTGAAGCCCCTGTTCTGTAGGTTGAACAGTGTGGTTTGAGGCAAACAACTCCTGGAGACAGAGCGGAATACCAGTGGTCTGTAGGACACTGAGGTATTCAGGGCACCTGCACATGTGCATTGTACCCATGAACAGCAACAGCACACCTCCTGAACTTATGCTCCACCCTTCCACGCATCTACACTCTCTAGTAGCCTGTTCTTCATGGCACTGTCTCTCTGGGGAACATTGATGCAAAAAATACTTAACAAAATACTTGCAAACCGAATCCAAGAACACACAACAGATATAGTCCACCATGTCCAAGTAGGCTTCATCCCATGCATGCAGGGGTGGTACAACATATAGAAATCCATCAATGTAATTCATCATAGAAACAAACTGAAGGAGAAATACCACATGATCATCTCCTTAGATGCTGAAAAAGCATTTGACAAAATCCAACACCCATTCGTTTTTAAAGTTTTGGAGAGATCAGGGATACAAGGCACATACCTTGTATGTGGGCCTTGAACATACCTAAACATAGTAAAGAATATGCAGCAAGCCTATAGCCAACATCAAATGGAATGGAGAGAAACTTAAATCAATCCCACTGAAATCAGGGACAAGGAAAGGCTGCCCACTCTCTCGATACATCTTCAACATAGTACTTGAAGTCCTTGCTAGAACAATAAGACAACTATAAAGGAGATCAAGGGAATACAAATCAGAAAGGCAGTAGTCAAATATCATTATTTGCAGATAATATGATAGTATACATGAGTGACCCCAAAAATTCTACCAGAGAACTCCTTCAGCTGATAAACACCTTCAGCAAAGTGTCTGGATACAAAATTAACTAAAAAAAAAATCAGTAGCCCTCCTTTATATGAAAGATAAAAAGGCTGAGAAAGACTAGGGAAACTACACCCTTCACAATAGTCACTAATAGCATAAAGTACCTTGGTGTGACTCTAACCAAGCAAGTGAAAGACTTCTGTGAAAACAAAAACCAAAACCAAAAACAAAAAACTTCAACTCTCTAAAGAAAGAAATTGAAGAATATATCAGAAAATGGAAAGATTTCCCGTGTTCATGGATTTATAGGATTAACACAGTGAAAATGGCCATTTTTCCAAAAGCAATATACATATTCAATGCAATTTCCATCAAAATACAAAAAAGTAATCTTTATAGACCTTGAAAGAGCAACTCTCAATTTCATATGGAAAAACAAAACCAAAGAAAATTCCATAATTGCTAAAACAATCCTGTACAACAACAAATTGTCTATAGGTATCTCTATCACTGATCTCAAGAAGTAATGTAGGGTGATAGTAATAAAAACTGTATGGTACTGGCATAGAAATACAATGGTGGATCAATGGAATTGAGTTGAAGACCCAGAAATCAACCCACACACCTATGGATACTCAATTTTTGACAAAGAATTCAAAACCATACAACTGAAAAAAGACAGAATCTTCAATAAATGGTTCTGGTCTAACTGGATGTCTACATGTAGAAAAATGTGAATCCATCCCTATTTATCACCCTGCACAAACTAAAATCCAAGTGGAACAAAGACCACAACATAAAACCAGACACACTAAATCTGTTGGAAGAAAAAGTGGGGAAGGGCCTTGATCTTATTGGCACCGGAGACAGCTTCCTAAACAGAACATAAACATCACAGGCTCTAAGATCAACAATCAGTAAATGGGACCTAATGAAACTGAAAAGCTTCTGTAAAGCAAAGGACACTGTCATCATTACAAAATGACAGCCTACAAACTGGGAAAGGTTCTTCACCAACCCTATATCTGACAGAGGGCTAATAGCCAAAGTATATAAATAACTCAAGAAGTTAAAAAGCAACAAATCAAATAATCCAGTTAAAAAATGGGATACAAACCTAAACAGTGAATTCTCAACAGAGGAATATGAAATGACAGAGAAATACTTAAAGAAATGTTCAGTGTCCTTAGCCATCAGGGAAATAAATGCAAATCAAAATGAACCTGATATTTTATCTTATACTCAGCAAAATGGCTAAGAACAAAGTCTCAAGTGACAATATATTCTGGGGAGGATGTGGAGAAAGGGGAACCCTCCTCCATTGCTGGTGTGAATGTGAACTTGTAGAACCACTTTCAAAATCAATCTTCTGCTTTTTCAGAAAATTAGGAATAGTGCTACCTCAAGATCCAGCTATACCACTCCTAGACATTTATCCAAAATATATTCAAGTAAACAACAAGGACATTTGCTCAACCATGTTAGTAGCAGCTTTATTTTTAAAAGCCAGAATCTGGGAACAAACCCAGATGTCCCTCAAATGAGGAATGGTTACAGAAATTGTGGTACATTTATACAATGGAATGCTACTCAGCAATTAAAAACAAGGAAATGATGACATTTGAAAGCAAATGGTGGGAACTAGAAAAGATCAATCTGAGTGTGGTATCCCAGAAGCAAAAAGACACACATGGTATATACTCATTTATATGTGGGTATTAGGCATATAATATTGGATAAACATGCTCAAATATGTTCACCTAAAGAAGCTAAGTCAGAAGGAGGACCCTGGGTAAGATTATCAATCCTCACTCAGATGGGAGAGGTATTGGAAGAAGAAGAAAACGGGAAACAGGACATAGCCTTCCACAGAGAGCCTCCGAACGACTCTATCTAGCAGGGTATCAAAGCAGGTGCTGAGACTCATAGCCAAACTAAGGGCAAAGTGCAGGGAATCATATGAAAGAAGTGGGAGATAGAAAGACCTATAGAGAACAGGAGCTACACAAGGCGAGCAGCAGAACCAAAATTCTGGTCAAAGGGTTCTTTTCTGAGACTGATATTCCAACCAAGAACCATGCATGGAGATAATGTAGAACCCCTTCACAGATGTAGCCCATGGTGGCTCAGTCTATAAGAGGGATCCCTAGTAATGGGAACAGGGACTGTCTCTGACATGATCTCAGTGGCTGGCTCTTTGATCACCTCCCCCTGATGAGGGAGTAGCCTTACCTGGCCACAGAGGAAGGCAATGTCTCCTGTACTTATGAGACCTGATTGGCTAGGGTTAGAGGCAAGGGTAGGAGGACCTTCCCTATCTGTGGACTTAGGGAGGAATATGAGAGGAGATAAGAGAGCATGGATGAGATTAGTGGGCATGAGGGAAGAGGCTACTCTTGGGTTAAATAGTGAATCAAATGTAATTAATACTTTAAATATATATATATAAATATATATATACATATTTAAAAACTTAGCAAATGAAGGTTGAGAACATTAATCTATAGGAATAAATATATTTAGATGGTAGTTTGACAACATGTCAATTTATCAAACAACAGTAGCATCATCCCCAAAGGTCTTATAAAATCTCCAGTTATGGCCTTTTGACCATGTTCTTTGGTGATGGGCTTCAATTCCCTTCTGTGTGCAGGCCCCAGGTCCAATCAGAAAGCAGTTGGTTCCCTCCATAACAGTTGAGTTACAGATACTCAACTGTTATGGAGGGAACCAACTGCTTTCTGATTACACCAGTAAGCACACCTTGCCTGACATGTGGGTAGTGTATAATCCATGGTCAACAACTGAGAAAGACTTGGTGATAACATTTTTCTACCAGCAGCCTACATGGTATATTCTGGCATAATGAAAGCTAGCCACCGTGGATGATGTTTCCAGGTCAGTTCCAGCTTAATGTCCTATAACATGCGACTAAAATAAATTGTATCTTCAGCAATAGTGTTTCCCCATCAAGCAATGATTGGTAACCAAGAGCAATGACCATAACCTGTGTTGTTTTGAGGTTTCTGGGAATCCCTGACTAATAACTTGTAGGAAGGTATCTCTAGCACTAAAATTTTTACTCAATAAAGCATGTTTTCTACAGATGCTTTTTTTAAAAAAATACTTTTAGATGGACATGGTGGCTTACACTTCTAATACCAGCACTTAAGGGGCAGAAGCCGGCAGATCTCTGTGAGTTCAAGGCCAGCCTTGTCTACAGAGCAAGCTCCAGGACAGCCAGGACTGTTGCAAAGAGAAACCATGTCTTGAAAAACCAAAATAAATAAATAAATAAAAAAAAATTTCATAGACAAGCATACAAAACAATGGATTTTCTATGATTATCTTCATACATAGATGTTATATTTTGTTCTCTTTTACCTCTCTCTAACACCACTTTCTTCAATGCCCTCTTTGTCTTCTTTCCTTCCCCTAGGTAGACCCTCATTCTAATTCCTTATCAAATGTATTACATTACCATTTGTATTTTTTATGTCTGTTAAGATCTTTTCTTCCCTGCTTATTATCTCCAGTCTAGTTGTCTGTAAACATGTATATATAAATATATGTATACACATATAATTTTAAATTTAAATTCCACACTTGAGAGAAAAACTGCAGAATTTTGACTTTCTGAATCTGGCTTGTTTCACTTAACATAATGATTTCCAGTTGCATATGTTTTCTTATAAATATAATGATTTGATTTTTCTTTCTTAAGCACTTTATGCATTTGTTATGTCTGTATGAGCTTATACGCACGATGTGTGTTTAGCTACTTGTGGAGGCAAGAGGGTGTTTTATACCCTAAAAGTGGAATTACACCTGGTTGTTTACTGCTGGATTTGACTTTTATGAACCAAACACAGGTACCCTAGAAAAGCAGGATGTGCTCTTAATCATCGAGCCAACCAACCCTACTCTCTCAGGAATGGATGTGATTTTTCATTTTATGGGCTAATAATTTTCATTGAATATATGTACTACATTTTCTTTTGCCATTCATGTGTTGATATATATCTAGACTGGTTCTATTTTCTAGATATTGTCCATAATAAAGTTATAATATTGAGGTTGAAAGTGCCAAAACAAGTGCTTTCTTTGACATTTGCCCATGATAAGCTGATTGTGTTCCTTGCTGAAGTTATAACTGCCTTTTCTGTATATAAGCAATGTTACTTTTGAAGGTATACAAAAGGAACGGTAGTCTGTAAGCATAGAAATCTTTCATTTGTGTCATGAATTGATTGGTGGCATTCCTAACTTTTTCTTGCTAGAGAAGAACTCATTTCTGAGAACTTTTTTTTTGAGCTTTTAGACGTTTTTAATTTAGTGAGAATTTTAGCTATGTCTCATGCTTCTTTTCCCAGATTCATTTTTCTTATATTATACTGGTTCGTAGAAAATATATTCACATATCCAATTCTGGTGGCACTTATGTGTTCTAGCCTGGTTTCTAACAGTTTCTAGCATGGTGCCATCTTTTAACACTTTAGATTCCCCTTTAATTATGTAATGATGTATGAGCAATCTTGTGTCCTCCTTCATTTTTTTTTTTTTTTATTTTGAGACAGAGTCTGAGTCTATAGCCCTGAATGGACTAAAATTTTCATTTTTAGACTATGCTGGCCCCTGACTCACAGATATCTGTATGCCTCTGCCACCTAATTGCTGAAATTAAAGGCATATAACATCATTCCAGCCTCAACTTCTATTTTATGAATAGGAATATATCAAATTTTTCCTTTGATAGAGAGAGGTGAGGGCTATTTTCTTTTTTTTTTTCTTTTTTTTTATTTTTTATTTTTAGTTACATTTTGTTAACTCTGTGTCCCAGCTGTATCCCACTCCCTCATTCCCTCCCCAACCCCACACTCCCTCCCTGGTCTCCTCCCTGCCCCTTTCCAAGTCCCCTGATAGGGGAGGACCTCCTCCCCTTTCATCTGTCCCTGTTTTATCAGGTATCTTCAGGGCTGGCTGCAAAGTCCTCCTCTGTGGCCTAACAGACTGCTCCTCCCCTGGGGGGAGGTGTCAAACAGCCTGCCCTTGAGATCCTGTTAGAAATAGTGCGTGTTCCCCTTACTTTGGAAAACTACTTGGTTACTGAGCTACCACAGGCCACATCCGAGCAGAAGTTCTAGGTTATATCCATAGATGGTCCTTGGTTGAGTGTCAGTCTCAGAAAAGACCCTGTGCCCAGATATATTTGGTCCTTGTAGAGCTCCTATCCTTTCCATATCATACTAACTTCCCTTCTTTCATATGATTCCCTGCACTCTGCCGAGGGTTTGGTTATGAGTCTTAGTGTCTGCTTTGAAACACTGCTAGGTAGAGTCTTTCAGATGCCTTTTGTGGTAGACTCCTGTCATAAGTTCAAGGCACATCCCATTTGTCTTTCTAAATGAAGATTAATCACCTTCGCCTGTGTCCACTTTCTTGATTATCTTCTTTAGGTGTGTAGATTTCATTATGTTTATCATGTCTTGTAGGTCTATATAAGCGAGTATATACCAAGTTTGTCTTTCTCCTTCTGGGATACTTCACTCAGAATGATCTTTTCTAGATCCCACCACTTGCCTGCAAATTTCATGATTTCCTCCTTTTTGATTGCTGAGTAGTATTCCATTGTGTAAAAATACCACAATTTCTGTATCCATTCCTCCATTGATGGACATCTGGGTTGTTTCCAAGTTCTGGCTATTACAAATAAAGCTGCTACGAACATGGTTGAACAAATGTCCTTGTTGCGTACTTGAGCAAATTTTGGGTATATACCTAGGAGTAGTATAGCTGGGTCTTGAGGTAGCACTACTCCTAGTTGTCTGAGAAAGCGCCAGATTGACTTCCAGAGTGGTTGAACCAGTTTACATTCCCACCAGCAATGGAGGAGGGTTCCCTTTTCTCCACAACCTCTCCAGCATGTGCTATCACTTGAGTTTTTCATCTTGGCCATTCTGATGGGTGTAAGGTGAAATCTCAGGGTCGTTTTGATTTGCATTTCCCTAATGGCTAATGAGGTTGAGCATTTCTTTGAGTGTTTCTCTGCCATTCGATGTTCCTCTTTCGAGAATTCTCTGTTTAGCTCTGTTCCCCATTTTTTAAGTGGATTACTTGGTTTGTTGCTTTTCTGCTTCTTTAGTTCTTTATATATACTTGATATTAGCCCTCTGTCAGATAAAGGGTTGGTGAAGATTCTTTCCCAATCTGTAGGCTGTCTATTTGTTTTGATGACAGTGTCTTTTGCTTTACAGAAGCTTTTCAGTTTCATGAGGTCCCATTTATTGATTGTTGCTCTTAGAGCCTGTGCTGTTGGTGTTCTGTTCAGGAAGTTGTCTCCTGTGCCAATGAGTTCTAGGCTGTTTCCCACTTTTTTTTCCAGCTGATTTAGAGTATCTGGTTTTATGTTGAGGTCCTTGATCCACTTGGACTTTAGTTTTGTGCAGGGTGATAAATATGGGTCTATTTTCATTTTTCTGCATGTAGACATCCAGTTGGTCCAGCACCATTTGTTGAAGATGCTGTCTTTTTTCCATTGAATGGATTTGGCTTCTTTGTCAAATATTGAGTATTCATAGGTGTGTGGGTTTATTTCTGGGTCTTCTATGCGATTCCATTGATCCTCCTTTCTGTTTCTATGCCAATACCATGCAGTTTTTATTACTGTTGCCCTGTAGTACAGCTTGAGATCGGGAATGGAGATACCTCCAGATGATCTGTTGTTGTACAGGATTGTTTTGGAGATTCTGGGTGTTTTGTTTCTCCATATGAAGCTGAGAATCTTTTTTTCAAGGTCTGTAAAGAATTGAGTTGGTATTTTGATGGGAATTGCATTGAATCTGTAAATTGCTTTTGGCAGGATGGCCATTTTCACAATGTTAATCCTACCAATCCATGAGCACGGGAGATCTTTCCATCTTCTGAGATCTTCTTCAATTTCTTTCTTCAAAGACTTGAAGTTTTTCTCAAACAGGTCTTTCACTTGCTTGGTTAGAGTCACACCAAGGTACTTTATGTTATTAGTGGCTATTGTGAAGGGTGTTGTTTCCCTAATTTCTTTCTCGGCCTTTTTGTCTTTGGTATACAAGAGGGCTTCTGATTTTTTTGAGTTGATTTTGTATCCTGCCACTTTGCTGAAGGTGTTTATCAGCTGAAGAAGTTCTCTGGTTGAATCTTTGGGTTCGCTCATGTATACTATCATATCATCTGCAAATAGTGACACTTTGACCTCTTCCTTTCCGATTTGTATCCCCTTGATCTCCTTTAGTTGTCTTATTGCTCTGGCTAGGACTTCAAGTACAATGTTAAAGAGATATGGAGAGAGTGGGCAGCCTTGTCTTGTCCCTGATTTCAGTGGGATTGCTTTAAGTTTCTCTCCATTGAGTTTGATGTTGGCTATAGGCTTGCTGTATATTGCCTTTACTATCTTTAGGTATGTGCCTTGTATCCCTGATCTCTCCAAGACTTTAAACATAAATGGGTGTTGGACTTTGTCAAATGCTTTTTCAGCATCTAAGGAGATGATCATGTGGTTTTTCTCCTTCATTTTGTTTATGTGGTGGATTACATTGATGGATTTCCGTATGTTGAACCACCCTTGCATTCCTGGGATGAAGCCTACTTGGTCATGGTGGATGATATCTTTGATGTGTTCTTGGATTCGGTTTGCAAGTATTTTATTGAGTATTTTTGCATCAATGTTCATAAGAGAGATAGGTCTGAAGTTCTCTTTTTTGGTTGGATCTTTGTGTGGTTTAGGTATCAAAGTGACTGTGGCTTCATAGAATGAGTTTGGTAGTGTTCCTTCTGTTTCTATTTTATGGAATAGTTTGAGGAGAATTGGTGTTAGTACTTCTTTGAAGGTCTTGTAGAATTCTGCGCTGAAGCCATCTGGTCCAGGGCTTTTTTTGGAGGGGAGACTGTTAATGACTGCTTCAATTTCCTTGGGAGATATAGGACTATTCAGTCTTTCTACCTGATCTTGACTTAATTTTGGTAGATGGAATCTGTCAAGAAAGTTATCCATTTCATTTAGATTTTCAAATTTTGTGCCATATAGGCTTTTGTAGTATGACCTAATAATCGTTTGGATTTCCTCAGTGTCTGTAGTTATGTCCCCATTTTCCTGTCTGATTTTGCTGATTTGTATGGTTTCTTTCTGCTTTTTAGTTAGTTTGGCTAACGGTTTGTCTATCTTGTTGATTTTCTCAAAGAACCAGCTTTTTGTTTCATTGATTCTTTGGATAATTTTATTTGTTTCTAATTGATTGATTTCTGCCCTTAGTTTGATTATTTCCAGCCGTCTGCTCCTCTTGGGTGTATCTGCTTCTTTTTTTTCTAGGTTTTTCAGTTGGGCCATTAAGTTGTTTGTATGTGATGTTACGGATTTCTTCTTGTAGGCACTTAGTGCTATAAATTTTCCTCTGAGCACTGCTTTCAATGTGTCCCATAAATTTGGGTATGTTGTGCCTTCATTTTCATTGAATTCTAGAAAGTCTTTAATTTCTTTCTTTATTTCTTCCTTGACCCAGCTGTCATTGAGTAGTAAGTTGTTCAGTTTCCATGTGCATGTCGGCTTTTTGTTGTTTCTGTTGTTGTTGATGTCCAGCTTTAGTCCATGGTGGTCATATAGTATACAAGGGATTATTTCAATCCTTTTGTATCTGTTGAGGCTTGCTTTGTGACCAACTATATGGTCTATTTTGGAGAAGGTTCCATGTGGTGCTGAAAAGAAGGTGTACTCTTTTGAGTTTGGGTGAAAAGATCTGTAGACATCTATTAGGTCCATTTGATTTAGGGATTCTGTGAGTGCTTTTATTTCCCTATTTGGTGTCTGTCTGGTTGATCTGTCCCTTGATGAGAGTGGGGTGTTGAAGTCTCCTACTATTAAGGTATTAGGATCAATGTATGATTTAAGCTTTAATATTGTTTCATTTACGAATGTAGGTGCTCTTGTATTTGGGGCATAGATATTCAAAATTGTGATGTCCTCTTGTTGGATTTTTCCTTTGATGAGAATATAGTGGCCCTCCTTATCTTTTTTTGATTAACTTGGGTTGAAAGTCTATTTTATTAGATATTAGGATGGCTACTCCAGCTTGTTTTCTGGAACCATTTGCTTGAAAAACATTTTTCCAGCCCTTTACTCTGAGGTAGTGTTTATCTTTGTTGCATAGGTGTGTTTCTTGGATGCAACAGAATGTTGGGTCCTGTTTCCGTAACCATTCTGTTAGCCTGTGTCTTTTTATTGGTGAGTTGAGTCCATTAATATTGATAGATAATATTGACCAATGCATGTTAGTTCCTTTTGTAATGGAGTCGATGATCTTACCTTGTTTCATTGCTTGTTTTCTTTTCATTTTTGTTGGGATGTTATCTGTATGCCCTGTTTTCTTGGGTGAATTCGTTTTCGTTGGATTGGAGTTTTCCTTCTAGTATCTTCTGTAGGGTTGGTTTGCTGTATAGATATTGCGTAAATTTAGTTTTGTCATGGAATATTTTGTTTTCTCCATCTATGTTGATTGAAAGCTTTGCAGGGTATAGTAGTCTGGGTTGACATTTGTGATCTCTTAGAGTCTCCATGATGCTTGCCCAGGCCCTTCTGGCTTTCATAGTTTCTGATGAGAAGTCTGGTGTGATTCTGATAGGTCTACCTTCATATGTTACTTGGCCTTTTTCCCTTGCTGCTTTTAATATCTTTTCTTTGTTCTGTAGATTTAGTGTTTTGACTATGATGTGACGTGATGTGTTTCTTTTCTGGTCTAGTCTATTTGGTGTTCTGTAGGCCTCTTGTATATTTATGGACATCTCTTTCTTTAAGTTGGGAAAATTTTCTTCTATGATTTTTTTGAAAATATTTTCTGGACCTTGGAGCCTGGAGTCTTCTTTTTCATCAATTCCTATTATTCTTAGATTTTGTCTTTTCATAGCATCCTTGATTTCTTGGATATTTTGTGATTGGAATTTTTCTGATTTTACTTTTTCTTTGAGAGAAGTATCAATTTCTGCAAGTGTGTCTTCAGCTCCAGAGATTCTCTCTTCCATCTCTTGTATTCTGTTGGTGATGCTTACTTTTGTGGTTCCTGATCTTTTCTCCAAGTTCTCCAGCTCAAGAGTTTTCTCATTTTGTGTTTTCTTTATTGATTCTAATTCTGTTTTCATGCCTTGCACCATTTCTTTTATGTGTTTGAATTTGGATTCCTGTCTCTCTACGATGGACTCTATTTCCTTGTTCATTTCCTTTTTGTATGCCACTAATTTTTTCTCTACT
This sequence comes from Psammomys obesus, assembly GCF_907164565.1. NCBI lineage: Eukaryota > Metazoa > Chordata > Mammalia > Rodentia > Muridae > Psammomys > Psammomys obesus. Next base: position 3,336,161 of record NW_026594354.1, on the reverse strand, counting down.
TGTGCCTCTATTTGTTTGGCTATGTTTGCCTGTGTTTCTTTAAGGGTTTTGTCTATTTCTTCTTTCTTTACCTCCAATTGACTGGCCAACTCTTTGAAAGATTTGTTCATTTCCTCCTTATAAGCCTCAAATAATTGAGCAAGCATGGCTTTAAGGTCATTTTCCTGTGCTTCTGATGAATTGGAGTATCCATCGATTTTGGGGTTTGCTGGTGAAGTCATGATGTCCTGATTTATGTTGGAAGTGTTCTTTCGCCTACCCCTGGCCATTGGCTTGTCTGAGACCTTCCCTGTTTGTTTTTGGATTCTGCCAATCAGACTGGTACTGTCTCTCTCTCGAGTCTGGAGAATTCTTCAGAAAGTTGAGAGAGGTCCCGTGTCCTTAGCGTATGCTGAGGACTAGCTGTACCTGTGGGAGGAAAGTACACAGGCGCAAACAGAGGCAAATGCAAGCGTGCGTGCGTGTGTGTGTATATGTGTGTGTGTGTGTAAGTGGGTGTGGGCGTGTGTCTCGAGGGACAGAGTGATGGCTAATGTTGAACCCTTGAGTGTGTGTGAGGGGCTCTGCAATGTATATGTCGCAGGCGCTAGTGATGATCGCAGCGCAATTTCTGGCATTAACTGCCTTAACTCCTCAATTAGACCCACAGAGCAGGAACTTCAATGTTCCAAGTGCCCCTCTGTTTCCCAAAGTGGGTATATGGGTGGGAGTGGGTTCGATGCCTGGCTTCTGTTTTAGCAGAACCCAGGATCAGTGGAGCTGCAGATTCTCAAGGGTGCACTCACTTACAGGCAGGACACTTGGCAGAGATTGGCGTATCTGGGCTCTCTGTTCTCTGGTTTGGCCCTGCTTCTTTGATGTGCTCCGCCAGTTCCGTGCTGCTGTCACTGCCAGGTTATGAGGTCTTGCTGCAGCTGGAGATTTCAGGGTGGTCACGTCAGTGGGAATCGGGGTAATCAGCCTTTCTGTTCTCTGGTTTGGCCCTGGTTAGTCTTAAACTGGAGGGCTGATGTGCCCCGCCAGCTCAGTGCTGCTCCGCCGCCAGGTTAGAAAGTCCCGCTGTAACTGGAGACTGGGTTGCTAGTCCAGATGCTTTCTGGGAAGTCCTGGGGTCTCTTTACTGTGCTCTCCAAGCTTCGGAGGCCCAGCGCCTGGTGTGTCTAGCTTGTATGGCGTTTTTGTCTGGTTTTGGTGAGTATATAGCGTATTCTCTGTCACTGTGGGATTGGGCGGGCCGTACCGTCAGTGATGGCGCTCGTGCGGAGCTAGTATGGTGTCTAGCAGACTCGGGCCCTGGGAGGATGGTGCAGCCGCCGCGAGTGAATCTGGGGCTCCGAGACACAGCACTGCTGGCCTTTGCCGATAAAGGGCTTGGGGCTCCGCCTCAGTGGCTGCAGGCCCCAGGCAGTTAGGTCTGCGCTGAGAAAGGCAAGTCGGCTGTGCCTGTGCCGAGGAGGAGGGAGGTCTGGGGGAGGGGAGTGCCGAGAGATCAAAGGATCGTTTCTCACCTTCCCCAATCAAGTCCGTGGGTGACCCGAGACCAAGGTTTTCACCTCCTGCGATGTTCCCTGTTGTTTAGAAAGTCTCTCCGTTGTTTCCCTGGTTTCAGAAGTTCTTCCACACATCAGCTCAGAACTTTATCTCTTCCACAGCTCGGAAACTGTGTGTGCTAGTCGCCATCTTGGCTCCGCCCCCCGTGAGGGCTATTTTCAACTGATAAATATTTTTTCCTTACAAAACATGCTTTCTTCTCAGTCACGCTCATTTTTATACCAGTATGGCTTCTCATGTATCTAAAGGAAGATTTAACATTTCATACTAAGGATAGAGTATTAAATTTAGATATGAAAAAGAATAATTTCATTCCCAACAAAATTTTTATGTTTTTCTGGTTGCAGGCTATATTAAACTTGGTGGTAAATAAAATCTGTGACTCATTATTATTTCAGATATATTGTTATATATTGAACATTTTCTTCTCTGAGTATTATAATGATTTTGGAAACACGTAACAGAAATCCAACTTGAACTTGTTTCAAAACAAGGAACTAACTGGAGAAATATTATAATGAGGGGGGGCTAAAGAAAAAAAAACAAGAGAATAATATTAAGATGGAATTTCAGAACAGCTTTTCCTCTACGGCTCTCTCTTTAATATCTTACCTCACATTTTTGTTTTTTTCTGCATACCACCTTCACCCAAATATGACAATCCCAGCCACAGATCATTTCACTGTTGTACATTTCTTACAACTTCTGCTGCTAAAAAAAAAATGTATGCTTCCCAGGTTAAAAATATTCATTTTATAAATATTTATTTCATTTATTTATTTTATAAATATAAGTTATTTTATAAATATAATTTATACAGACATAAATACAGGTAAAGACGAATAGACTTGGAACATTTTTCAGTATGTGCTAGGAGGGCCAGTGAGATGCTCAGTGGGTACTAACACTTGCCAAAAAAAAAAAAAAAAGTCTGACAACCTGAGTTAAATCTCTGAAACCCAGGGTAGAAAGAGAAAGCCAATTATAAAAAGGTTTCTACAACCATACTGTTGATGGACACTTACACTTGTTCTATATTTTGGCTACTGTGAATCTTATAGCAGTAAACATGGACCTGTGTGGTATCTTATTTAGCCTATTTTCAACTATAGTTGAGTAATGTACTTAGATCATGATATAATGTTTCCAGTTTTTGTAAGAACCTCCTTGCCTTTCTGGATATGAATTAAGCTTTTCAGCAAGAGTCCTCCCTCTTGATTAGTTTCTTTAGGTGTACAGATTTTAGTAGGTTTATCCTATATTACATGTCTGTATGAGTGAGTATATACCGTGTGTGTCTTTCTGCTTCTGGGATAGCTCATTCAGGAAGATCTTTTCCAGATCCCACCAAGAATTGATGGGTAAATTTGTATCATATTAAAAGATTTCTGCAAAGCAAACAGAACAGTTTTCAGAGATAAGAGACATGCTACAGAATATGAGAAAATCTTCGGCAATTGTACATCTGACTGAGGATCAATATCTAGAATTTATGAAAATCTCCAAAAATTAAACACCAATAAAACCAAATCACTCAACCCATAAATGGCCAAATGAACTGAATAGACAGTTCTTAAGATAACAAACAAATGGCCAATAAATACTTAAAAAGTATTCAATATCCTTAGCCCTCAGAAAAATGCACATTTCTGCTTTGAAATTCTACCTCACATCAATAATATGCTTATCATAAAAAAACAAACAAACAAAAAACAAATATTGACAAGTCCTTGGGGAAAAGGAGACCATCATACAGTACTCATGACAATATACACTCACTCAGTCCCTATGGAAACCAGTATGGAGTTTTTTTTTTTTTAATTCTTTATTAATTACACTTTATTCACTTTGTATTCCCCTTGTGGTTCCCTCCCTCCTCCCATCCAAATCCCTCCCTTCCTCCACCCTCTGCCTGCATGCCCCTCCCCAAGTCCACTGATAGGGGAGGACTTCTTTTCCTTCCTTCTGATCCTAGTCAAATAGGTCTCATCAAGAGTGGCTGCATTGGCTTCTTCTGTGGCCTGGTAATGCTGCTTCCCCCTCAGGGGGAGGTAATTAAAGAGCAGGCCAATCAGTTCATGTCAGAGACAGTCCCTGTTCCTATTACTATGGAACCCACTTGTACACTGAACTGCCATGGGCTACATCTGTGCAGGGGTCTTAAGGTTATCTCCATGCATAGTCCGTGGTTGGACTATCAGTCTCAGGAAAGACCCCTGTGCTCAGATTTTTTGGTTCTGTTGCTCTCCTTGTGGAGTTCCTGTCCTCTCCAGATCTTATTGTTTCCCACTTCTTTCCTAAGATTCCCTGCACTCTGCCCAAAGGTTGCCCATAAGTCTCAGCATCTGCATTGATAATCTGCAGGGCAGAGCCTTTCAGAGGTCCTCTGCATCAGGCTCCTGAATTGTTCCCTCTTTTCTCCTTCTTCTGATGTCCATCCTCTTTGCCTTTTAAAAAATGGAGTACAGAGCTAAACAGAGAATTCTCAATAGAGGAAGATCGAATGTCAGAGAAACACTTAAAGAAATGTTCAACCTCATTAGCCATCAGAGAGATTCAAATCAAAACGACCCTGAGATTTCACCTCACACCCATCAGAATGGCTAAGATCAAAAACTCAAGTGGCAACACATGCTGGAAAGGATGTGGAGAAAGGAGAACCCTCCTCCATTGCTGGTTTGAATGTAAACTTGTACAACCACACTGGAAATCAATCTGGTGCTTTTACAGACTATTAGAAATAGTGTTACCTCAAGATCCTACCAAACCACTCCTGGTATAGTATACAAAAGATGTTCAAAAAGATGTTTAAGTATACAACAAGGACGTTTGCTCAACTATGTTCCTAGCAGCTTTATTTGTAATAGTGAGAAACTGGAAACAACCCATATGCCCCAACTGAGGAATGGATACAGAAATTGTGGTACATTTTCACAATGGAATACTACTCAGCAATTAAAAACAAGGAAATCATGAAATTTGCTAGCAAATGGTGAGAACTAGAAATGATCATCCTGAGTGAGATATCCCAGAAGCAGAATGACACACATGGTATACGCATACTTACAATTGGATATTAGACACATAACATAGGATAATCATACTAAAATCTGTATATCTAAAGAAGCTAAACAAGAAGCAGGACCCTGGGTAAGATGATCAATTCTCATTCAAAAAGGCAAACAAGATGGTCCTCAGAAGATGGAGAAAACAGGGAACAGAAGAGGGCCACAGAGGACCTCTGAATGACTCTACCCAGCGTGGTATTAAAGCAGATTCTGGGATTCATAGCCCAACTTTGGGCAGAGTGTAAGGAATCTAATGAAAGAAGGGGGAGAAAGAAAGACCTGAAGATTACAGGAGCTCCAGAAGGAGAGCAACAGAACCAAGAAATCTGGGCCCTGGGGTCTTTTCTGAGACTGATACTCCAACCAGGGACCATTTATGTAGGTAACCTAGAAACCCTACAGACATAGCCCATTGCATCTCAGTGTCTAAGTGGATTCCCTAAGGGGAACAGGGGCTGTCTTTGACATGAACACAGTGGCTGACTCTTTGATCACCTCCCCCTAGGGGGGAGCAGCCTTATCAGGCCACAGAAGAAGACAATGCAGCCAGTCCTGATGAGACCTTTTTTGACTAGGGTCAGATGGAAGGGGAGGAGGACCTCCCCTATCATTCCCTGTCCCTCTTACTAGGGAACCCACTCAGAGACTGAGCTGCCTGTTGGTTACATCTGAACAGGAGTTCTAGGTAATCTCCATGCAATGTTCTTGGTTGGAGTATTGCCCTCTTCCAATTTCTGTCCTATTTGCCTTTCTGAGCGAGTACTGATCATCTTGCCCAGGGTCCTCCTTCTTATTTAGCTTCTTCAGGTGTACAGATTTTAGTATGTTTATCCTGTATTATATGTCTAATATCCACTTATAAGTGCGTATATACCATGTGTGTCTTTCTGATTCTAGGATACCTCATTAAGGATAATCTTTTCTAGTTCCCACCACTTGCCTGCAAATTTTATGGTTTTCTTGTTTTTAATTCCTGAATAGTATTTCATTGTGTAAATGTATTCAGTTCTTATACTGCTTGATTTTGTTTAACACAAACCTATTATTCAGTTTGTTCAATCTTAAGTAGTCGATGGTTTTATTACTTTTAAAGAGTTGATTAATATTAGTCTTTCTCCCTTTGTGTTTGTAGGGGTGTGCATTTTGGGAGGGGGTTTTACATGTAGCATAGCATTCATCTGAAGATCAGGGGACAATCCCTGGGAGTTCATTCTTGTCGTCTACTCTTGGGTTCTGAAGATGAGCTCATGTCCTCAAGTTTTCACAACTACTACTTTCATTTACCGACCTTTCTTACTAACTCGAAGGTATAATCTTAATATCAGAAAGAAAAAGCTGAACTGTCTTGTTACACAAAGTTCCACAAATTTCTTTGAAAATATAACACATTAAGTTTATAGTTTCTAGCCAAGTGGTGGTAGCACATGCCTCTTTAACAGCACTCAGGAGATGAGAGGTAGGTAGGTTGATCTCTGTGAGTCCAGCATGGTCTACAGAGCAATTTCCAGGACAGCTAAGTTTACACACAGGGAAACTCTGTCCAAAGCAAACAAATAAAAGATTATAGTTTCTTGCCAAAATCTTGCAGATATATATTAATGGAAATTGGATTATTTATTTCTTATGAAACTGTCTTATTTAAAAATGTTAGCATGTTTCTGTTGATACTGTACACATGGGTCAAGAGACATATTAGTTACACAGACACACACACACACACACACACACACACACACACACACACACAACCATCACCACCACCAAGACCACCAAGAACAAAAGAAGAGGAATCAACAATTTCTGGTCATTAATATCTCCCAGTACTAATGTATTCAATTCCGCAATAAAAAGACACAGAGTAATAGGATGGATGTGAAAAGAAGATCTTTCTTCTGCTGCACCCAAGAAATATACCATAAGATCAAGAATAGAATTTACCTCAGAGTAAAAGTGTGGAAAAAGATATTCCAAGCAAATAAACCTAAGAAGCAAGTTGTTGTTGTAGACATTTTAATTTCTGAGAAAATATATTCCAAACCAAAACTAATCAAAACAGATAAGTAATGACACTACATACTTATTAGCGAAAAACTCCACCAAGAGAATATTCCATTTCTTAGCATCTATGCCCCAAACACAAGGGCACCTAATTAAACACACACAGACACACACATACGCACACACACACACCAAACACAAAACCAGTTCTATATCTATAACTACATCTTTAACTTCAATCACGTATTGATCCTCAAAGATTGATAATGGGTGACTTCAACAAAGCACCGTTGGAGCTAACTGATATTGTAAAACAAATTGACCTAAAATATATGGACAGACTATTTCACTCAAGCGCAAAAGAGTGTGCTTTCTTCTCTGTACCTCACTAAACTTTCTCTAAAATTAACCACATACTCAGACACAAAGCAACTCTCAGTAGATACAAGAAAATTTAAGTAACACCCTGCATCTTATCTGACCACCACAATTAAAGCTCAGTATCACCAACAGAAACAACAGAGAGCCTACAAACTTATAGAAACTGAAAAACTCTGCATTGAATAAAAAAATGAGTTGACAGAAATTAAGAAAGAAAAGACTTTCTATACTTGAATGAAAATAAATACACAACATACCCAAATAGACAGCATACAAAGAAAGTCATTCTTAGAAGGTAGTTCATAGCACTAAATGTCTACATTTAAACAATGGAGACATCACATACTTGCAACTTAACAGCATACTCACTCAATAGGACTAGAACAAAAAGAAGACACCACACCCAGAAGGAGTAGATGACAACAAATAAACTAATGGCTAAAATCAATAAAATACCAACACCAATAACAAAAACAAATCAAAGAATCAAAAAAAAAAAAAAAGACCTGGTTCTTTGAGAAAATTGGTAAGATTCACATACTCTTATCCAAGTTAACTGTAAAGCAGAGAAAGGATATCCAAATTAACAAAATCCAAAATTAAAAGGGGGACAAAACAGCAGACAGCCTAGGAAATCCAGAGAAAATGTGTACTGATGTCGCTGATAGGTCTGCTCTTCTCTGGGGGAAGGTAGGGGAGATCTGGGAGAGAGAGAAAGGGCAGGGGTTGGAGAGAGTCTAGGGGAAGAGAAGGAAGGTGAAACTGTGGTCCGGATACAGTTTATGAGAGAAGAATTAAAACAATTTTTAGAAAGAAAAAACCTACCCCCTACTCCACCAAATTGAAAAACCAAAAAGATATGGCTACTTTTATCAATAGATACCATTTACCAAGGTTAAACCAAGATCAAATAAGCAATTTAATCAAATCTATAGCTCCTGATGAAATAGAAATTATCATTAAAATTCTCCCAACCAAAAAAGCCTAGGGATGGATGGTTTTACCCCCAAATTCTACCAGACTTTCAAAGAAGAACTAATACTAATACTCCTGAAAATATTCCACAAAATAGAAACAGAAGGAACATTGCTCAAACCACAGTTACTCTGATATTCAAATTACAGAAAGGACCAACAAAGAGAATTACAGACCAATTTCTCTTATGAACACAGATCAATAAAAATACTTCAAATACATCAACATACAAATATATGCATCAAAATGATCATGTACCATGATCAAGTAGACTTCACCCCACAGAAGCAGGGATGGTTCAGTATGTGTAAATCAATACACATAATTTACCATATAAACAACCTAAAAAAAAAAAAAACCAAGCATTTCATTAGGTGTAAAAAAAAGGTATTTCACAAAATTCAACATCTTTTCCTGATAAAAGTCCTGTAGAAAATAGGAAACAGAGAACATTCTTCTCTAGAATAAAGACAGTTTACAATAGTATTCATCTTAAATGGAGAGACACTCAAACAATTCCACTAAAACCAAGAAGAAGACAGGTTGTGCACTCTTTCCATACCTATTCAATATAGTAATTGAAGTTTTAGCTAGAACAATAATACAACTGAATGAGAGCAAATAGAAATTGGAAGGAAGAGATCAGTGTATCTTTGTTTGTAGAAGATATGAAAGTATACATAAATGACCCAAAAATTCCAGCAGGAAACACCTACAGCTAATAAATAGTTTAAGCAAAGTAGTTGGATACAAAGCTAACTCACAAAAATCAGATGCTTTCACATATACAAATGACAAACAGACTGAGAAAGAATTCAGGAAAACAAAACCTTTCATAGAATAAAAAATATAGATTATTTTTACCAATATACATCCAATAAAAGACTAATATCATATTTTAAGAAACTAGATACCAAGAAAACAAATAACCCAATTAAAATGGTATGCATATAGAAACAGAGAAGTCTCAATGAGGAAACCCAAACGGCCAAGAAACACTTAAAAGATGTTCAGTATCCTTAGCCATTAGGAAAATGCAAATCAAAACTACATTGTAAGTTCATCTTACACCTGTCAGGATGGGTAAAATCAATAAAACACGCAACAGCTCATGCTGGTGAGGGTTGTTAGTAAGGGGAACACTCATTTATTTCTAGTAGGAGTGCAAATTGTACAACTACTATTGAAATCAGTGTTACTGTTCTTCAGGAAGATGAGAATCAACCTACTTCAAGATTCAGCTTTACCAGCCTTCGGGAATATACAGAGACACTCAACCATGCTCATTGCTGCTCTATTCATAATAACTGGAAATTGGAAGTTACCTAGATGTTGATCAACAGAAAAATGTATAAAGAGAATATACTAGTTTTTGCACTTTGAAGCCATTAAAAAAAGACATCATGAAATTTGCTGATATGTGGATGATAGGTATTCACTTCTATGTGAATATTAGCTGTTAAATCATTAATAACCAAACTACGGTCTGTAGAACCATAGAGAGTAGGTATAGAGTAGGGGACTAGAGGGTTAAGATAGATCTCATTAGGAAATGGAAATAGAGCAGATAATTATGGATGGATGAGGCATGTGGAACAGTAGGATTAAGTGGGGAGGGAAAAGAGAAACAGGGTTGAAAGAGGGAATATGGGGAGAGGCAGCTAATATTAAGGGGCATTTCGGTGTTAATAAGGAAACCTAACACAATATTTATTTCCTAAAATATATAAACATATGAAAGTGATCTAAATGAAATGGCCAAATAATGGGAGAGATAGAGTCATGTTACCAAATGATGCCAAAGAAAGTTTCTAGTCTCATGGGAATCCTCCAACAATCCAGGCTGTTGCCAAAATCTGACAGCAAAACCCTTTTGCTAAAGGCAATAGTTGCACAACCCATTGACCTTGGAGAAGTCAAGCACTATATTCTAGTGTCTTTGGTACAGAAAAGTACTCTGTAAGCTACCAACACAGAAACGTAAACGTCAGTATAGCCACAAACCCTTTGATCTATAATCGGCTTTGTGTACTAGGGCAATGATAGCAACACACATCTTATGGAAGTAACCCGCTATTGTTTGGTTTGACTTAAGGCCCACTTCACATGATTGAAGCCATATCTGATACTGCCATATTTTTGGTTCTTTTTTTAAAAAATTAAATTAAGTTTTATTTTATTAATTACACTTTATTCACTTTGTATCCCCCCATAAGCCCCTCTCTCCTCCCCTCCAGGTCACACCCTCCCTCCCCCTTCTTCATGCATGCCCCTCCCCAAGTCCACTGATAAGGGAGGCCCTCCTCCCCTTCCCTCTGATCCTAGTCTATGAGGTCTCATCAGGAGTGGCTGCATTGTCTTCTTCTGTGGCCTGGTAAGGGTGCTCCCCACTCAGCGGGAGGTGATCAAAGAACAGGCCAATCAGTTCATGTCAGAGACAGTCCCTGTTCCCATTACTATGTAATCCAAGAACCAGAGACAAGATAGCCCAGGGACTTAAGGTAAAACTAAATTACTGTTCTAACAACATCACCACCACCCTTACCAATAACTAAATCAGTGATAAATTGACTCCAAATGCTTTTATGGTATACTCAGAGATTAGTTGCCTTGTTCAGCCATCATCAAAGATGTTTCCTACAGCAGAAGATGAGAACAAATACAGAGACCACAGCCAGCATGAAGAAAGTGAAAGACTTTGGAACACATAGCCCTAAATGATTTATCTCCATAAATCCCTCCCCTTGGAGCTCAGGGAACCACATGGAAGAGGATGGAGAAAGAGTGTAAGAGCCAGAGGGGATGGAGAACACTGAAAAAATAAGGCCCTCTGAATCAACTAAGAAAGGCTCATATGAACACATAGAGACTGAGGTAGCGTGCATAGAGCCATCACAGGTTTTCATAGGTTGTCTGTTTATAAGTTATGGCTTCCAGTTTAGTGTTTTTATGGGATTCCTGAATATGCAAATGAGTATATTCACATATTCTTACCCCTTTTCTTGAGTTCTTTTCCAATTGTTGGTTTGTAATGACCAACCTCAACGTGATGGTTATTATTTTATCTTACTATATCTTAATTTATGTTTCATTGCTCTTTCTTCAAAGCCTGTTCTTTTCTATTATGAGGCAGAAAGGAAGTGGATCTGGAGGGAAAGGGAGGTAGGGAGATAGAAAGAGGGAACCTATAATCAGGATATATTAAGTAAGAAAAAATATTTCCAATAAAAGGAAAAGAATTTGAAAATTGAATAACAAAAAAACACAACAAAGAAAATGAAGTTGGTAAGAAGGCATGGTTCAGAGGAATATAGGGACAATTGTCAAGATTAACTGCAGGTAGATATAATCGTATTTCATTAATATAATATATATATTTTAAATTCTCAAAAATAAAGAAAAAATTAAAAGACTACTGTAATTTGAGATGAAAAGCTAGTTGGAGGTATTGGAGGAATAACTGAGAATAGATATAGTAAAAGATGGGTTTATTAAAAAATTAGATTCATGAATGAAAAAAAAAATCTTCCTATCTTTGATTCAATAAAGCACATGACTATATAGAAGGGGGCATTTGTAGTGTTTTTTGTTTTTTTTTTTTTTAAGATAAGTAGCCAATGGGTTAAAAACAACTGTAGAGAAACCAAAACTGCACCATAAGTTTTGGAAACAACATATGTATATAAGAAAATAACATGTTTATGCTTTTGAGTGATGTTCTAGGTCAGGAGGATGCTTCTGTTGTAAACACTTGTGAGAATGTGATTAAGACAAGAAATCGATCACTCCTTTACCATATCATATTTTCTATGTTGTTCAATAAGTATAAAGCAAAGCCCTTTGTTAGACACACAAAAAAACAGCAGGGACATGTTCTTGGAGCAATTTCTTCTAAGAGTGAATGAAAAATTGAATTCTCCATTTCTTTCCCTATGTCTTCCACCTGTGCCTGTTGTGATAGAAGTGAAGAATTCAACTTTGGCTCACTCTGAGTCAAAACTACTCCAAGAGAAGATTCTTTTTCATTTGATGGAGAAGCTTGCCATCCACTAAGCTTCAAATTACTTGATGGAATGGATGTTACTATCTCATTTTATAGACACAGAAACTGTGGCTCAGAAAGATGAGATTAAAAAGTGAAGAAGTAGAGTTCCAGGTCATGAGTGCCTTACTGAAAAGAAAGTTGGACAGTAAGACAATAATATTTGTGAGAAATATGACTCACAGAATCCTTTAATTCTGTTATCTGCCATAGTTAACATACAACAAAATACCTTTCAATCATATATATATATATATATATATATATATATATATATATATGATTGATTATCTAAGTCCATTCAGCTTATTTCTTACAAAACTTATATTATCTCCCAAGGAGGCATCATCTATGAAAATTACTATGATCAGGTATTATGCCAAAGAGAATTCTCAATGTAAATTGATAAGCTGACAATCGTAGCAGGGTTTTTGGTTATCTTACTGGGTTCTTTTTCCTACCTCCTTATACCACCCTTATTTCTTCCACTCTCTCCAATGCTAGTTAGGAAAAAAAGAAAGATAGAGCGGAAAAGGGGTATAGATCTTTTTAGTCTACTTCCTGCTGTTTAGGTAGGCCAAGCTCCTTTGGCATGTTCAATCTTTGTCATCAGCATATTTCCAATCATCAATCAAGCAGACAGCAAAAACAATCAGCAAACAATAAAGGCAGCATCAGGAACCAGCAACATCAGGAGCACCAGCAGAAGGAGCAGCCGATGACAAAGATCCTTGGGGTCTAGCATTATGCACCCTCTAAGGAGTCCCCAGAATTTCAAACTTAAACTATCTTCAGTGGCAAAATTATGCTCCTGCCAGAGAACAAGGCAAATCATAGTTCACTGCTCTGGTTAATCTGAAGCAGCTCAGGATCCCATACCTGGGATTAAAACAAAAGCATATTCACATATCATTTCTGTGTTTGTAAAGAAACCAAAATTCTAACTACAGACAATTTATTATTTTAATTAGTAAAGACATAGTTAGTTACCTAGCCACTATTTGGTTTATGTCTACTCTGACTTACAAGAGTACATAATTAATGATTAAAGCTATACAGTTAGCTTAGCTGGTAAAAGTTGATTCCATGGGAGATCTACAGCATCATAATGTTGGTTATATTGTTTTATTAAAGACAAGTTAATTTAAGCAGGCTGAGCATAGAGTAAGGAAATAGATTACATGCATAGTTTTAAGTGGTCTCGAGACATATTAACTTGGTTGTAAGGTCTAGCAAAAGTTCAATTTCTGAAGGCAAAAAGTATTTCCACAAAAAAGCTATTCCTACAAAAGCTCTCTTCTCATTTCATACATCATATTCAGTTAGTTTAGTTTTCATGACAGCCTTCTTCCCTTTTCAATATTTTAATTTGTCTTCAATTCCTAATTTCATAGAAGTTGATTTTCAATACTATAGTTAATTTCCCAGTAGTTAGACTTTAAATTTCATTTTAGTGAAGCTCTTTTATGACATTAAGAGAATCACCTTTCTTTGTGGGTAACCAATGTCTTTTTAGTTATATTTTAGATGATTTATGTTTTGGGAAGACATGGGCCCTTTATATAGTAGCTTTAATAATTTTATTTTATATGTTAACCATTATTCAGTATTTTTTAAGGGGCATATTTTTCAAACTTATACCAAATTCAGGAGCAGATTTCCTGAGAATGTTCTTCCTTGTTTGTACCGGGTTCAAATGACTTACAAAAAGAGGTCTCGGACAGATCAACAGATCAGAGTTTACAAAGAAATAATGTAGAGCTCCCTTCTTTTAATGCATTTAGTAATTGCCCTTCACAGCTTTAGACATTCACAGGAAAGTGACTGCACAATCAGTCTTCATTATCTGAAGCTAGTTATTACCTCTATCAACTTTGTCCTGTCCTCTTTCTCTGCTCTCACCTGCTGATTTACCAGTTCACTGTCCATTAGCAGTTTTTAGAAGCAAAAAAAGAAAAAGGTTGTTACAATTTAATCACTTTACTTTGGTTAAAATATCAGTTCATGTAAAATGTCTTTATCAAAGTGGAAGAGACAGATGATATCAAGAGAAAAAGCTCAAAATTTTCCAGGACATATATATTTATTTGATATTTTTCATGATTATCTAACTCTAATGATCATGGCAAATTGGAGCATTGTCATTACATTTACCTTTAAAATGTCATATGAAATTATCCTACTTTTACATGCACATGTATGTACACCCCTACTCTCTATATTTGTCTCTGACTCTCTCTCTCTCTCTCTCTCTCTGTGTGTGTGTGTGTGTGTGTGTTTGTCTGTCTCTGTGTAGAGAGAGGGAGTGGTGGGGCATTGAGAAAAGCACATGTGGAGGTAAAATATACCAAACCTGATGGTAGAAATTGAACATATTTGTCATTTCTCTCCTTCCACGGTTTAGGAATCATTGTGGCAGAGGAGGAAGAAAGAGTATAAAAGCTAGAGGTGCTAGATGACTACAGGTCAGGTCAACAGTGCCATCTGGACACAAAAGGATGGGTAGATATATGAGGCAGATCCAAGGAAACATTGTCAGAAAAGTAGGAAAATGAGTTGGGGCCTGACTGATGTGTTATCAAGTTAGTACAATTTGTAACTGGGACACGGTTTTACTGGGAACACTGGGAGAATGTTCCTGTGCAGAGCCTGCTTCAAAGCTGTGCTACCTAGCTCTTGTTGGTTCCCCAGTGAGGAGAATGGGGGCTGACTCTGATATGGATTCCGTTGCCTACATTTTTATTACTTCACCAGGAAACAAGGGAAGAGGATGGGATCACTCCTGATGCAACTTGATATGTTGGGGTGGGTGGGGCTCTTCTTCTCCAAGAAGTAGGGATGGGGGATAGTGGAAATAGGGAGGGAGGGTGGGAAGGAGAAGAGAGGAGGGAGGGGGCTAAGAAACCAGGATGTAAAATGAATAAATAAAAATTAAAATTAAAAAAAAAAAGAAAACTGCTTCTTGGTGTGACTTTGCATAGTGGAGTATGATAGCCAGAGAAAGCAATTACATGGTGGTTGCAGAGGTTAGCTTTTGGCTATGTATTCACAGTAATAGCAAGATTTGATGTGCTATGGACAGATTGTTATATATTTGCTACACTTCCTTGTAAAAGGACTTTGTAAAGTCACAGAAGTAATCGGATGATTCCTTGATTGAAATTGAGACATGTATCATAAAGCAGAAAGTTGTATTTTTAAGCAAATGTCTGTAAAAAGTATACCTTTTGAGCAGATAATTGCTGTGGGAAACGAAATTTAATTCTGTTAGAGAATTTGAGAAGACAATATACACCATGCCTCAGATTATCTTACTCAAGGTTCAAGGAAGCTGGTTTTAATTTTTATCCTTCAAGTCTATCTTTACTGTCTGAAAAATGTTTTTTTTTCTTTTTAACTGACTCCCTGTTATTTCCTACCTGACCCTTGGATAAGATCAGAAAGAAGGAGAGGAGGACCTCCCCTATCAGTGGACTTGGGGAGGGGCATGCATGCAGAAAGGGGGGGAGGGTGGGGCCGGGAGGGGAGGAGGGAGGGGCTTATGGGGGCATACAAAATGAATAAAGTTTAATTAATAAAAGTTAAAAAAAAGATGAAGAACAGCATTTGGGTAAAAAAAATTGATAGGCTAGGGTCAAACAAAAAGAGAGGAAGACCTCACCTATCAGTGGAATAGGGGAGGGGCATAGGAGAAGAAGTGGGAGGGAGGGTGGGATTGGGAGGAGATGAGGGAGGGGGACACAGCTGGGATACAAATTGAAAAAGTTGTAATAAATGATAATAAATTTTTTAAATTGTTAATGTCGACAGAAGGAGACTTAGGCATGTCTTCAAACTGTGAGATCCTGAGGCCATAGTTCCAGGACATGGGTTTCTATCTATTAATCTTGGTGTTAGCTGGAGAAAAAGGCACAGAAGCAGTAATGACATTTAGCACTATGCAATTAATCAGTAGGAAAGGTCCTCTTTTTGTTTGATTTCCAATGAACAGCAGAGGCTGAGACCTGAGTTCTAATGTCTTTCCTGACTGAATACCCACAGAGACTGTGACAGGATCACAGGAGAGACCAGTGTAGAGTCCAAGGGGGATGCTCTATGGAAAAGCTAATTTTTGAGAAGACATGAGACAGTCATATCACAACAATGTTTGTTCTGATCTGGGCATTTAAGATTCCAGTAGAACTTCGTAGTTGAAAAGATAATTAGAAAGCATCCTTGTCCATACATTGTTTTTTTTTGTTTTGTTTTGTTTTGTTTTGTTTTTTTGTTTTTTTTTAGTTTTCATGTGGTTTTAGTGTGAACTCAAGGATTCATGTGTTGTAAACTTAATCCCCCAACTGTGGTGTTATTAAGAGGTGGTACGACCTTTAGAAGGTGAGGGCTGGTGGACAATAATTTGGCCATTTAAAAATAAAGACATTATGTCATTTAGAAAATTAGGTCATTTCTTACCTCAGAAAGAATTGATTTAGCTCCCATAGAACTTTGGTTCTTTAGTTCTCTCCCAAGAGGATGGTTAGAGAAATGTGAGCCTGATTTCTGATTACTCCATGGATTCTTATGTTCTCATTTGATCTCTCCTATCTACAAGAACTCCTACCATGATGTGATGTATCCAAGGCACCTCTTACCACAAGATGAATCAATGAAGCTGATAGTGAACATTAATCTCCCCCCAAAGCAAGCTAAGTAAATAAATTTCCTCTATAAGTTGTTAAGCTTCAGGGCTTCAGGTGTGTGTGTGTGGGGCCTTTGTTAGGGACTGAGATTTTTCTAACACCCTCCCCTTTCTTTCTTCAGTGCCCACAAATACTCCTGTGATAACTTTAACCAGCAGAAATGACACATGTCTGGACTATAGGATCATTCTCCTTTTAAATCAAACATCTACCTTACGCTTTTCCCTCTTTTCCAGGCCTGCACAATGCACTGCCAATCAGACTGTTAATGGATAAACCTGTGCATTACTTCCTTTTCTTAAAAAATAGCCTTCTTCACAGATAACCAATTGTAACTTATCTTTGTCCCCTTGTGATTATTTCACAAGCCTATTTATACTAGGGAGAGGAAATTACCACAAACCAAACAGAGATGAGAGATTCCTCCATGGACCTGCCATCCCCATTGTTTCTGCCTGGAGGACAACAGCAGCCACAATCGAGACACGCCTGACTGGGGACTTCTGAGATGAGCTTAATCAGGAGAGGACATCTACACCTAACAACCCTGGATTCCTTCGGTGACAGATAAACTTTCTTGCTATGTCCTGCTCCAAAACAGGAGAGCTAGACCTAATGACTGCCACACATGTGGAGACTTGCATAGTATTGAGGAAAATGCTTTATATATGTAGATGTATCAAATATTGTTTGAGATCATTGCTAATAGCCTCAAAAAATTCTGTACAAGCTTACCCTTGAGATGTCAACCTACTAAGCTGTTAGGTTGGTTCAGTAATCTCTTATGTTCCTGACCCCTATACTTTATTAGCTATCTGATAATGCTGTGTTTTATCAGTGCCTCACCCAATATTTTTATTGTGAAGAAACAATGGGTTCTTTATTTTCCTCTTTTTAAAAATATTTTCATTATTATTGTTATTGTTATTATTATTATTATTATTATTATTATTTCACATTGTATCCCATCTGTAACCCCTTACTCATCTTCTCCTGGCCCCACTCTCCCTTCCTCCCCCCATGTCCTTCCCCTAGTCCACTGATAGCGGAGGTCCTCCTCCCCTACTATCTGACCCTCACCTATCGGGTCTCATCAAGACTGTTTGGATCCACTTTCTCTATGGTCTATTAAGGTGACCTTGCCAGAGGGAGGTGATCAAAGAACAGGCAACAGAGTTCAGGCCAGTGACTGCCCCTGCTCCCCTTACTAGGTAACCCACATGGAGACTGAGCTTCCCATGGGCTACATCTGAGCAGAGGTTCTAGGCCCTCTCTATGCATGGCCCTTGGTTGAATCATCAGTCTCTGCAGTGCCCTTGCAGATATTTTGGCTCTTTTGGTCACCTAGTGGAGCTTCTGTCCCCTCCAGATCTTTCTATCTCCCCCTTCTTCCATAAGATGGCCTGTACTCTGCCCAAACTTTGGTTATGAGTCTCAGCATCTGCTTCAATACCCTCCCTGATGAATAGAGTCTTTCAGAGATCCTCTGTGGAAGGCTGCTGTCCTGTTCCCTGTCTTCTCCTACTTCTGATGTCTATCCTGTTTGCCCTTCTGAATGAGGAGTAAACATCTTCCTTAGGGTCCTTCTTGTTGTTTAGCTTCCTTAGGACTATAGATTTTACTATGTTTATCCTATATTATGTGGCTAATATCCACTTATAAGTGAGTATATGCCATATGTGTCTTTTCACTTGTAGGTTACCTCACTCAGGATGATTTTTACTAGTTCCATTCATTTGTTTGCAAATTTCATGATTTTCTTGTTTTTTAATTGCTGAGTAGTATTCCATTGTATAAATGTACCACAATTTCTGTACCCAATCTTCGGTTGAGGGACATCTAGGTTGTTTCCAGATTCTGGCTATTATGAATAAAGCTGCTAAGAACATAGTTGAGCAAATATCCTTGTTGTATGGTTGAGCATCTTTCAGATATGGCAAATGAGCAATAATGCCAGTAGGGTTCTGGTTTAATATCAAATAGTCCCAACTCAGAAGCTGAAGGCTATGATGACACTTCTCCTTTATAAAATAAAACAGGTGGAGATGTGGGATCCTGCTGTTAAAGTCGAAGTCTGGCATTTCCAGATAGCCTCTGAGTTCATTACAAGATGATGGACTCACTTTCTTAGCTTTGTTCCCTCTCTGCCTGATCTGGGGAATCCCAAGTCCTCTAAGAAAAGTCACATAGCCCTCAGGGAAAATTACAGAACTGAAGCTTTCCTGATAAGAAACCAAGTCAGTGTGCTGGTGGGGATTCCTGGAAATATTCCACCCTATGATAATGAGACCTTAGCTTTTAGCAAATGACCTCTAATTGTACCTGGAGTTCTTCCCCATCCACAGGATAATTAAATATTGTTTCTCATCTTACAAAAGGACTATACCACTGCATGTAAATGATGTATCTCTAGCATGCTTAAATCCAGCAAATCAAACACATTCACCCTCAAAATTCTTCCCTGCTGAAGGTTTATAAGGCCCTGTTTCACAAGAAATAAATAGGCCAGTATCATCTGTTTCACCAAGACTGGCTGAGACTACTCACTTATTCTGGAGAAGGATAGGCATCTCTTCTCCACCAAAGAATTCATTGTGGGATCCTCCAAGCTTGACTGCTGACCAGGCAACTAGGTGCTGCTGGCTTCTGGGAGCTTCCGCTATTCACCACCCCATCATGTCATCACAGATCTCTGATCTCTGCCACGATCTTTCTAGTGCCACTCTACCCACCACGGTGCCTGTTTGCAAGAGCAAGCCACAGGCTGATCCCAAAGCAGCCATTTTGTCCATGTGGACTAATGAGGCTCCCATCTCTTCTTTTCTCAGTTTCTGAGCTCCTAGTGAGCCTCTGTTACTGGCTATTCATAAAGTAGCCATGAGCTCACCTAGGCTGGGCCTTCATTGCAGCCTGGCTCAGGTTTTGGAGCCCTGAGCTTCTTTGACCCTTCACTTCACCCTTTTCCACCCCAGAGCATGCACTTCCAGTTTAGTGCTTGACAGGGCTGAATCTTCCTTGGAAACCACCCGCCAAAGCGCAGGCTCCAATGGACAGACACAGAATGACATGTGTGTGTGTGTGTGTGTGTGAGAATTAATTGTTGGGTCCATCTGTTCTGTTACCAGATGTTGATTGGTTCTAGCACAGGGGTTTTTGGATACATGAGAGCTATTAAGAATTCTTACATAGTAAAGCATCTGTAGAGAAAATCAAATTTATTACATTGCTAAAATTGACTCCCTCTTAAATTTCTACTGTGTGTCAGTATGCTGGAAAGATGCCTCATTGTCAACCTCTTAACTATATTCTATAGGGTATTTTTATACTTGTGTTAATTGCTGCTGCATTTGTTTCTCCATAAATTTTCTTTGTTCATCCATCTAGGAAGATTTAATAATTTCTTCTACCAACTTCCATAGTATGCTTGAATCTGAAGAATGAGAGAAAGTGGATGTTATTGTGAAATACAGAGGCAGAAAAATGGACAAGGTCTTTTCTCTTAATCTAGGCTGCCAAAACCAATACAGGTTATGCTTTTGAGACATACTAAAAGTTCTTGACTTAATTGCATGCATATGTTTCAAAACATACTATGTTTAATATTTAATTAGAAAACACAATCATTTCCTTCAGTGAGATTTAAGTTTTCTCTTCCACTTTAAAAATGTGCTTTTATTGTGTTTGTGGAAACAAAGTCCTTTCCCATACCTCTCCAGAGGAGGAACACAGATATCATTTTATAATGTCAACTATATTGCTAGTTCTTCATAAACACTCTCAGTGAACTGTTTCAGGATTCTTTTTGTTTCTTTAGTTCATTAGTTAATTGATTTTTCAATTCATTCTAACAACAAAGACACTTTGAGCTTCTACATACCCATCAATGTGCTCAACAACACATGACTGTGCAGTGAACAAATATGCAAGAGCTATATCCTTCATGGAGAGGTGGGGTCAGGGGTGGCTGGCAATACCTGTCTTAGAATTAAGCCCATGGGTCCTCATGAGAAATTAAAACTATAGAGACACAGCTAATTGAACTCTAAGCCTATTTTGTTAGTTCCTATTTCCACCCCTGTTCCTTTATCTTGTTTTCTGTCTTCTCTGTCTGTCTGAAGGAGACTTTCTGGACTGCCTCTTAATTCTAATGGCTGGGTTCCCCTGGTGCTAGCTCTTGTCACACTGCCAGCTCTTGAAGGTTGTGGAGAGAATGTCACCTTGTTTGTTTGTTTTTTTTTCCCTTTAAATTCTTCTTATATATTTAGAAATCCAGTGTGATTTACAGCAATGATTCATACCTTGCAGTCCTGGGAATGAATGGCTGAAACTCAGGAGCCTAACAGCAAGGGATGTCCTGGATCCCTCAGATTTAGACCTTTAGTTGCTTTAAGCATTCTGGAATTATACATTCAAATAGCTCTGCCTTTTTCTCACATCTTACTTGGTGTGTAAGGAGGTGGGAGAAAGCCTGGTAGGTGTCATGGGCTAGAAAATGCCATGAAGCATTGCTAGCAGACTCCTCCTAGTGAAGTGGATTTGTGTCTGAACCTGTAGTCTTATGAATGTTTGACACATTGAGTATGTGATTATTTATTTCCCTCTTTACACCTGGCTTCTTTCTGTTTTTGGAATTGTTCTGTTCCCTACAGAATATATTTGTCTATTTTTAACTAGTTGGCACTAAATATAGTGTTGTTTCCCTTTAAGACTGTTGGTTGTATAATTAATTTCAAAAAGCTGTTGAGGTAAACATTTTAAGATATTTTTCTTTTGTGTGGAGAGCTAGGACTTGAGTAACTTTTTCTAGGCTGCTGCTAAAGCAAATAAATTTCTTGCAATCAGATTCATGAGTTTGTCCTTTTTTGTCAACACTGTTTCTGGGTGGTTGCTGCAAAATCAGTGAGAAAATATGCATGTTCATAGTAAAGGATGTATTGAATTTTAAAATATATTAAGAATAAAATGGCCCTAGACCATGATGAGAAAAGAAAAACATTCACTAGGTAGACTGTTTAAATAATAACAATTATACAATTAATTCACTAGTCATTTGTATTAATATTCCAATTTCTTACTCACAACAAGAGATGTTTAACCCAGAATCATTCAGAGTGCCCTACTTACAGGAAGAAAATGAGAAACACATTTACCAATTAAAGTGTTGTTTTAAATATTAGTTTCTGCACATGGATTTCATTTTCAAGCAGGATAAATTTGAGAGCAAGAACTCAAATAAAATAAAATGAATAGAGAATGGTGCATTGTGCTACCATGCTCTTAAGAAGTTGGTCTATCTGCTTCAAATGAAAGGTTTGTTGTCATGGAAACAGTTTATTCACTTGGAAAGGCAGAGGACTAGTATATGCAAGTGTGTATATGTTTAACATTCTCTTCCAACCCTTAGCAAAAGAAATACTCATTCCTGCCAGAAAGTATGGAATTGTAAAGGAGGGTTAGACTTCTATTTTACTTTTGGTGTCAGATTTTTAGAACAGAGATTTGTTTAGGAATCATCTGGAGAATAATGTGCAAACTAGGAGCCAAATTTCATGTGATTTAGCATTTCAAGGGAGCTCCCAGACACTGATGCTGTTGGTCAGAGGATTATTCTCAGAAACCACTGCTCTGAAGTTATTAATTTGGTTGAGCATTTGAATCACTTTCTTCTCTGGCTCAGGTGAATTAGTATTTGGGCAAGGGGAAAAAAACTTGCTGTTTTCTATGTCAATTTGAACTTTTTCCTGGATATAATAAAATGCATTGGTATATAAAATATGGTAAAGACTATGCACATTTAATTTACTATTGAACTGGGCATAGATTTTTGTTGTTTCTTTAATTTTTAATTTTTAACTTTTGAGATTATGATTTAATTGCATTTCTTCCTTCTTTTTCCTCCCTCCGAAATCTTTGGTATGTCCCTTCCACCTCCTTCAAATTTATGGTTGCTTTTTTTTTTTTAAAAAAAAAAAAAAACTTCAATTGCAGGCCTCAACACTGCACAAAGAATTATAGACAATCGAGGAAATCCAAGAAGAGCTAGGAATAGGAGAGGTAGCCTTCCTCAGGGAATAGCACATCAATTGGACTTTTTTTTTTGTACCTGAATTGTTAATTAAACTGGAGTTTCAATTCCTGAAGGAAAACAACTTATGTCTCCTGTGCTGACATGAAACCAAGAAACCCTTTATGGGATTTTTTTTGTCTGCTAAGAACCATGATATTTGGTACCCTGATAAAATAAGAATGCTCACTAAAGTGTGTTGGATAGTATTCATCAAAAAATAAAATAAAGTCCATGTTAGAAACCCTGACCTCCCCTTGACAGTCACCGCATATGCATATGAAGACCAAGCCACCCACTGGCCACATATGTGCAGGGGGCCTAGGTCCAGATCATGCATGCTCCTTAGTTGATGCCTCAGTCTCTGTAAGCCCCCATGGGACTGGGTTAGTTGTCTCTGTTGGTCTTCTTGTGAGGTTCCTGTTCCCTCCAGGTCCTTCCATCTTTCCACCAACACTTCCACAGGATACTTAGAGCTTCACCTCATGCTTGGCTGCAAGTCCCAGCATCTGTCTCAATCAGCTGCTGGCTGGAGCCTCCCAGAAGACCTTCAAGTTAGGCTCCTGTGTGCAAGCAGAGCAGAGCAGAGCATCATTAATAGTCAGGAGCTGGCTCTCTACCCTGGGGTGAGTCTCAGGTTGGAACAATTATTGGTTGGCTATTCCCTCAATCTTTGTTCCCTCTTTATCCCTGCACTTCTTGTAGGCAGGCTAATGTTTGGATCAAAGGTTTTGTTGGTGGGTTTGTTGTTCCCTCCTTCCACTAGTCCTGCTTGGCTAGGAGGTGGTCACTTCAGTCTTTATGTCTTTCCTCTCCTCTTTAGGAGTCTCCACTAGAGTCACACCCATATTCTCCCTGGAGCCTACCCTGTCACAGGCCTCCAGCTTGACAAAGAGATGTACTTCCTCAGTTTCCCTTCTAGTTCCCAGTCTACTCACCTCACACCCCTGTTCTCTCCATGTCTGATCCCCACATTTGTTTCCCTACACATTCCATCTCCTGCCTAGCTCCCTCTCTTCACCCACTTCTGCTGTAAGAAGGGGAGAAGGGGCATGAGAGGAGAGGAGGTAGGGGACATCATTGGGATGTAAAGTAAATAAACTGAAAACAAAGAGGGATGAGAGATATATGGGCAGTTATGGACTGAAAAAAGGGAAAGGGAAACAATGTAATTATATTTTAATTAACAAAGGAAAACAACATTTTTATTACATGGTTGTATTTTGAAGTTGATAATTTTAAAACCAATGCACCATATGCCACATATATGACATGGCAAAAAATAATAATCAAATTTGCTCTATTTAATTATTTTACTGAGTTTATGAATACCAAATAAAATCAAACCCAGCTAAATATCAGAATATGACTAATAGAGGTCTTGGCACAAATAATTAAGATTAAGTTACACTATATTAACTTTGAGTGGGTTCTACATTTGATTCAGTGACAGATATCATTATAAGTAGAATGAAAAATCTCACATAGTGGGGGCAGGGCATAGGGCATATGACAATGGATACCAAGATTGGAATGATACGACTAAAATCTTAAGCTTCTTTAATTTTTTTCCTCATTTATATACTTTATTCATTTGCCACTAGAAGTTAGGAAGAGGCCAAGAAGGGTTATCAGAAGCTTCTATGAGTTAGGAAGAGACAAAGAAATAGGCTTCCAGGATTCATGTGGAGCACAGTTGAGTTGACCTCTTGGTTTAAGGCTCCTGGATCCCTGAATGATGAGAATAAACATTGGTAGATTTAAGGTAGAAAGTTTGTGATAATTTCTTACACACACACACACTGTATTGAGCTAATTTGAAGGTTGGTCTAATCAAAGTTGAGTAAAATATGATTTCTTTTCCTTCTTTTGGATGGACAAGTACTTTATTTTCTAAGGGAGGTATGTGAGTTTTATTATGTGAGTTTTATTCTATTGGTCTATACATTCAAATCCATTGGTGAATTCAAAGCTCATCTTTTATCCTTTTATTTTAATATCCTGTGGTTCAGCATATTGTTCTAATTAATGAATGCCAATCTAGTGCATCCTTCATTCAGCTAAAGCATCTTTAATATATACTGATGGAACTCTATTTAGCTTTAATATCCCTTATAAAAACTGTTGGATCTTTCAGATTTTGGAACATTTACACAAATATATAATTATATATAATGTAGATTATACATAAAGTACTAACATTTTAACTATGGTGTATACTATGAAGATAAGTGTAGAATTTTTCTGATTGTGGCCTCAGTTTGTATTTTCAGTTTAGAGACACTCATCATCCTGCAGTAGTTTTGTGTGTGGTTGATTCCTATGTAAGTGCTCCATATGCTTATGAGAGTCATAGGTTTGATTTGATAAAGCAGGTAGCTTTGTTATAGTTCTTGGCCATGGACTTCTCTTTTAATCATGGCTAAATATTTATTGGAAATGGAGCTGTGTGAAGACATCTGGGAACTTCAGCATTTTAAAAGTTGAAACATTTCAAGGAGAGAGCCTAGTAAATATGTGTCATCCAGAAGGACATGAAAAGGACAGGTTAATGATAGTGTGTGATAATGAACATACCACATGTTTAGGTGAGAACTTTTACTCTCTGTTGTGTGGTTTTCTTGGGGAGGTATGAACAAATACCTGTATATCCCAGAGAAGACATCGACAACAGATCAAGGAAATGATTCAGCCCAAGTTTAGCTACTTTATTGGAAAACATACCTCAGTTTGGGTATGACTCACAAAAGCTACTTCCCCAGACCTCAAGAATTTTGTAGCTTTCTGAACTTTTAAAATCTTGTAAGTTTCGGTAGCTTTCTGAGCCCCATGACCCCCACTTCTACCTTCAAAGGAGAATATTTCAGTTAGGAGGAAAGACCTAGCAATACTTTTCATTAGAGTTTAGTTTGTAGTTGGAAAATGGAACTGTTTCTCAAATTTAATCTCTGTGTTAGTTTGAAGGCACAATTGAGATGGATTTGAAATTTATTAAATGAATTATTTTCATATATTTTTATACAGTTGCTTTGATTTTGAGGATGAAATTAACTACATTGTTGTAGTTGCTTCACATAGAGCTTAGTATGTTCCAGGGAGTATTTGAAAATACTGATGTTAATTTATTTTAGATGTTTGAGTCCTATGCCAGACCTGACAAATTTGATCAGGGTTTTGTGATAATTCCTAATTTAGAGAAAGCAATGTAACCTACATGATATTTTTTTCAGTGCCTATTTGCGGTTGTGGTTTGCATTTTAATAAAGCTTTTTAATGTGAAACAAGCACAATAGCAAAAAGCTAAATAAATTCATGATCATAAAAATGTAAAATTTTATGTGACCATTTATAATTCAAATAACCTGATTTTTAAAATATGTAATTTTTATTTTATACATATATTGTGAATACTATATCATATAGAATACTTTTATATGCTGAACATATTGTCTTCTAGACCACAAACCCTTTCCCCATTCTCATGTTAATCCCTTTTGCTTCTCTAGATAGTTTCATTTCCACTTTATCATCATATATACATACATAGTTTTATGGATCTATATAAAGTCTTAGAACCTCATATGAGAAAAATACATACAATATTTGTCTTTTTGAGACTGGTTTAATTTGCTCAGTATGATTATCTCAGTTATATCTCTTTATGACTACAAATGTCTGTTCTCTATATTTATACAGCAGGGTTTCTTCATTCCTCTATTGTTGGACACATAGGTGGTTCTATAACTTAGGTATTGTAAATAGTACTGCAATTTTAGTATGAATTTGCAAACATCTTTGTGATGGCTGGATTTGGTATCCTTTAGGTTCCAGAAGCAGTAATAAAACTGGGTCATATGCTAATTTCCTGAGGATCTTCCACACTAAATTCTCTAGTGGCTAGACTAGTTTACATTCCTATCAGCAGTATATAAAGGTTCTCTTCTGCCCATATGTTCACTGGCATATTCTAATATTATTTTTTTATTTTAAATGTATTTATGTATTTATTTATGTATTTATTTATTATTATTTACAGTTTATTCACTTTGTATCCCAACTGTAGCCCTCTTCCTCCTCCCCTTCCAATCCCATCCTCCCTCCTTTGTCTACACCCATGCTCCTCCCCCATCTATTGATAGATGTGGTCCTCCTCCCCTTCTTTCTGATCCTAATCTATCAGGTCTCATCAGGAGTGGCTGTATTGTCTTCCTCTGTGGTCTCGTAAGGCTGCTCCCCCATCAAGGGGAGGTGATCAAAGAGCCAAACCATGAGTTCATGTCAGAGACAGTCCCATTCCCCTTATCAGGGAATGCACTTCGAGAGTGAGCTGCCATGGGCTACATCTGTGCAGGGGTTCTAGGTTATCTCTGTGAATAGTACTTGGTTAGAGTATCAGTTTCAGAAAAGACCCCTGTGCCCAGATTTTTTTCTCTCTCCTTGTGGAGTTTCTGTCCCCTATAGGTCTTTCTATCACCCCCTTCTTTCATAAGATTCCCTGCACTTTGCCCAAAGTTTGACTATGAGTCTCAGTATCTGCTTTGATACTCTGCTGGGTAGAGTCTTTCAGAGGCCCTCTGTGGTAAGCTCCTGTCCTGTTCCCTGTTTTCTCCCTCTTCCGATGTCCATCCCGTTTGCCTTTCTGAATGAGGATTAATCATCTTACGCAGGATCCTCCTTCTTGCTTAGCTTCTTTAGGTGCACAGATTTTAGTATGATTATCCTATATTATATGTCTAATATTCACTTATTAGTGAGTATATACCATGTGTGTCTTTCAGTTTCTGGGCTACCTCACTCCGGATGATCTTTTCTAGTTCCCACCATTTGACTGCAAATTTCATGATTTCCTTAGTAGTCCATTGAAAAGAAATTTGAATTTGTTTTCTTTATGTCAAGGTCCTGCACTCTTAAGAAAGCAGTTTAATAATGTGCAGTGCTACAATAAGTCCACTATTTACAACAAACATTAATTACAAAGTATGTTAGTAGAGGCAGAGGTCAAAGACACCCATGCCTTTCTGAGGCTTGAATAATGACTACATTACCCAAAAAAGAACTGGAATTAGTCTTACAGCATTTGAGGTTTGAATGAAACATTTTAAAATGCTTTATCACACTGCAACATTTCACAGATTCTCAGAGGTTAAATAAGCTGGCTTCACATAGCTCTCTGATACAAGGCATACATTTTTCATTCCAGTTTTAGGAAACTGAGGCATAAAGATGTAATGAAGTTTTATCAGAGCCACAAATAAACCTAAAAGTAATTAAATGTCATTTTATCTGGTACACTAAGTTTTCATCAGTAAACAATTGTTATGCTTTAAAAGAAAATAAATAGAACATTAAGTCCCACTTCAACTGGCACTTTACTATTACCTATTGAGATGTTTTAGTAAGCAAGATTGTGTGAGTTCAAATATCACATTGGCTACCCATTAGCTGTGCAAACCTAGGAATACTGTTAGGATTGTGCAGCAGAGTTATAGGGCGGGTTCATAAATCATGTAACCCAACTGGTCCATGTGGGACATTTTATTAAGAGATGGGGAAAGGAGACACAGAGACCATCTCTGGGCAGGGAAGGAAAGAGAGAGAGAAGGAGAGGGAGAGAAAGACATGGTGGGAAGAGGGGGAACCCCTACAGAGAGAAGAGAAGAGCAAGAAGACAAGAGAGATACAAAGTGGCGGGTTGATAATTAATATTTTTTTATTAGTTATTTTGTATCCCAGCTATAGCCCTCTCCCTCATCTTCTCCCAATCCCACACTTACTCCCTCATCTCCTCCCATGCCAAACCCCAAGTCCACTGATAATGGAGGTCCTCCCCTCCTTGTATCTGACCCTAGCCTATCAGGTCTCATCAGGACTGGCTGCATTGTCTTCTTCTGTGGATCTTGACTTAATTTTGATAAATGGAATCGATCAAGAAATTTGTCCATTTCATTTAGATTTTCAAAATTTGTGGCATATAGGCTTTTGGAGTAAGACCTAATGATTGTTTGGTTTTCCTCAATATCTGTCCTGATGTCCCCCTTTTCTTTTCTGATTTTGCTAATTTGGATAGTTTCTCTCTGCCTTTTAGTTAGTTTGGCTAAGGGTTTGTCTATCTTGTTGATTTTCTCAAAGAACCAGGTCTCGGTCTCATTGATTATTTGAATTATTTTCTTTGTTTCTAATTCATTGATTTTAGCTCTGAGTTTGATTATTTCCAGCCATCTAATCCTCTTGCATTTGTCTGATTCTTTTTCTCTGGGGTTTTTAGGTGTGCCATTAAGTTGCTTGTATGAGATGTCTCAAATGTCTTTCTGGAGGCATAGTTCTAAGAACTTTCCTCTTAGCACTGCTTTCATTGTTTCTCATTAGTTTGGGTAAGTTGTGCCTTCATTTTCATTGAATTTTAGGAAGTCTCTAATTTCTTTTTCTTTTTCTTTCTTCCCTGATCCAGCTATTCTTGAGTAGAGAGCTGTTTAGTTTCCATGCATGTGTAGGCTTTTCGTTATTTCTGTTGTTGATGAGGTCTAGCTTTAGGCCATGTTGTTCTGATAGGATACAAGGGATTATTTTCATCTTCTTGTATCTGTTGCAGCGTGCTTTGTGCCTGAATACATGGTCAATTTTGGAGAAGGTTCTGTGGGGTGCTGAAAAGATGGTATACTCTTGAGTTTGGGTAAAAAGTTCTATAGACATCTATTCGGTCCATTTGGATTTGGACTCTGCAAGTGTCATTATTTCCCTATTTAGCTTCTGTCCTGATTATCTGTCCCTTGGTAAGCGTGGAATGTTGATGTCTCCCACTTTTAAGTTTTGGGATCAATGTGTGTTTTAAGCTTTAATAATGTTTCATTTACAAATGCAGGTGCTCTTTTATTTGTGGCATATTTAGAATTGTGACGTCCTCCTGATGGATTTTTCTTTTGATGGGAATGAAGTGCCTCTTTTCATCTTTTTTGATTACTTTTCTTTTGAAGTCTGTTTTAGTAGATATTAGGATAGCTACCTCAGCTTGTTTTCTATGTCCATTTGCTTGAAAAACATTTTTCCAGCCCTTAACTTTGAGGTATTGTTTATATTTGTTGCAGAGGTGTGTTTCTTGGATGCAGCAGAATGTTGAATCCTGTTTTATCAATTATTCTGTTAGTCTGTGTCTTTTTACTCGGGAGTTGGGTCAATTGATGTTGATAGGTAATAGTGACCAATGAATGTTAGTTCCTCTTATTGTGGACTTGGTGGTGTTACTTTGTTTCTATGCTTGTTTTTTTTTATTTTTTATTTGTTATGATGTTATCTATATCCTGTGTTTTCTTGGGTGTATTTGATTTCTTTGATCAGTTTTCCTTCTAGTATCCTCTGTAGGGCTGGGTTATTGTGTAGATATTATTTAAGTTTAGTTTTGTCATGGAATATTTTGTTTTCTCCATCTATGTTGATTGAAATCTTTGCTGGGTATAGTTGTCTGGGTTGGCATCTGTGGTCTTCTAAGAGTCTACATGACATCTGCCCAGGCCCTTCTGTCATTCACAGTTTCTGTTGAGAATTCTGGTATGATTCTGATAGGTCTACCTTTATATGTTACTTGGCCTTTTTCCCTTGCTGCTTTTAATATTTTGTTGTCTTTGTTCTGTAGAGTTAGTGTTTTGACTATTATGTGATGTGAGGAGTTTCTTTTGTGGTCTAGTCTATTTGGTGTTCTGTAGGCCTCTTGTATGTTTATGGACATCTCTTTCTTTAAGTTGGGAAAATTTTCTTCTATGATTTTCTTGAAGATATTTTCTGGACCTTGGAGCCTGGAGTCTTCTTTTTCATCTATTCCTATTATTCTTAGATTTCATCTTTTCATGGCATCCTTGATTTTTTGGATGTTTTGTATTTGAAACTTTTCTGATTTTACTTTTACTCAATAAATGTATAAAAAAAAGAAATGTATCAATTTCTGTGATTGCATGTTCAGCATCTGAGATTCTTTCTTCCACTTTTTGTATTCTGTTCATGATGCTTACCTTTGTGGTTCCTGAACTTTTCTCTAAGCTCTCCAGCTCCAGAATTTTCTCTGTTTGTGTTTTCTTTACTGATTCTAATTCTGTTTTCATTGCTTGCATCATTTCCTTCACCTGTTTGAATATGGATTCCTGTCTTTCCATGATGGCCTCTATTTTTTTCTTCATTTCTTCTCTCTATGTCACTAATTGTGTCTCTCTATTTTTTTTTTTTTGGCTGTATTTGCCTGTATTTCTTTGAGAGCTTTGTTTCCTGTTTATGTGCCTATAATAACTGGATAAGCATAGCTTTGAGATTATTTTCCTGTGGAGCTTAATCTTAGGAAGGGGTGCTGACACTGTTGGGGGGCACAATGCGCATGCGCAGGTGCCCTAAATACCTCAGTGGCCTACAGGCCTGTCCTACAGCCTCATGGTATTCAAATCTGTCCTGGCTCCAGGAATTATTTGCCTAGACTCCACTGGGAGACCCACAGAACAGGAGCTTCAAGTTGAGAACATGCTCCCAAGGATCCCCGTGTTGCCCACAGTGGGGGTGTGGTTGTGAGGGATCCAATTTCTGACTGCTATTGTTGAGGGACCCTGGGTCTGGGCTCTGCATGCACTCACTTGAATGCACACTAACTCGCTTCCAGGCCTAACTGGAAAGCACAATCTTTCCCCCTGTTCTCTACACTCAGATTTGGGCCCACAGGGGCAAATGGGAGTGTAGGAGATTAATCAGCTCAGTAGTGTCCACTGGTTGGCTGGGCAGGGAGACCCATACTTGGGACAGCAGCCTCTCTCATTCTGTCACCAAGCATGGAGGATCCTGCTTTGGGCAGCTACCTCTGCTTTCTCATTCACCAAGCATGGAGCCTCCTGCCTGTAACAGCTGCAGACCTGGGAGGCCCATACTGCTGCCACCTCTGCCATCTCAGTCACTGAATGAAGAAGCTCTTGTTTGGGGCAAACACTGCAGCCTCTGCTGAGCAGGGAGTCCTGTGCTTTTGGCAGTGACTACTGCCAGCCTATTCTGCTGAGCAGGGGGGACCATGCTTGGAGCAAGGGGAAGTGCAGGGATGTGGAATATTCACCACTCTCATTCCTGGAGACATCCATGGGTGACCTGGATCCAAATTGTGCCAGCTCATAGGTTGTCCCCTCTCACCCAAGAAGTCTCAGTGTTGAAGTTCTGTCTTCAGCTGCCCCTATACTCACCAATTTCTGAGTTTTGGGTCCTGTGCTCCTCAGGTAGGGTGCGTGCTGGTGGCAGCCATCTTGGACTCCAGGGTTAATCCTTTCAAGGAGCAACTGAACCATGCCTGGCAGGTGTGGCTAGCTGAGGCGGGTGACACATGATGACATCATAGGTTGCTAGGCAATCTAGAAGCTGCCTAAGTACTAAAATGCCTCCTTTTTTCTATAATTAAAAAATGAAGATCTTGGGCTGCCTCTCATGTAAGGCAAATTAAAATATATAAATGTAGGTTCATTGGAAGTAGCTCTTGGTTATCATGTAAGGGGGGTAAGAGAAAGAGAAAAAAAAGTAACAGCAACAAAATTTCCAGATTATGTGGTAAAGAGAGGAAGGGAAGCCCCTGTCCTGGAAAGTTCATGCTGACATGTCTAAAGTTTTATCTCTTTTGTAAAACTTAAAAGGGATTTTTGTAAGTTGTGGGAAATCTTTCTGAATCCACCTCTCAGGTCAATTGGGCTCCAGATAAGTACTGTACCTTTTGCCCATCTCAGAGGGTAGGATTCCTCCACCTTTTCCTAGTTTTGGGACTTCCCTTTCCAGGCTACTTGATTGTTACACTCCTACACCCAACACCAGCTGATTGGTGATTCTTCATTTCTAGTTGGTGCAAATGCTTCCTATCACTCGCCAATCTAAATCCAAACCCTTCATCTAGGACTTTTTTTCTCCCTTGGGTAAGACTTTCCCCCTACCAGCATGGTTTCTCTTTTTTCCCCTCTCTCTCATCTATGAAATCCTAGCTGGTTAAACCGTGTCTGCTATGGGCAACTGAGCTCTTGGTCTCTGGCCAATCCTGAAGAGCTGTTGAAACAGATTTACCATACTATTCTACTGAGTCAAACATTGCTCTTGGGATGCATTGACAAGTCACTGACTCCTACTTGACCAATGGGAATAATCCATTCATCTGTTCCTCCAGATTCTTCTCTGTAATGTCTTCTAGAGAATTTCAGAATTCTATACCTAAAACCCACTTTAAGGGCCTCTAAGCTTACCCACTTCTATAACCAAACTTGGCCTCAATTTCCTTAGATGACAGATCCAAAGCAATACCTTTTTAATTACTACCAGTGATTGAGTAAATGGAGGTTCCCTCAGGAAAATGGAAGTTCCCAAGTTCAAGTCTCTTTGATTCAAACCTTCCATCTCTGTTCAGTGTCCCAAAAGTTTTAAATGTACCTAAAGAAATTTTTTTCCATAACCTACTTAACTTTGTTTTCTGCCTATATATATATGTTCCAGTATCCTGCCAGACCCAGGTGTTTCCTACATCCATGACAGTGCCAAAGCAGCTACCAAAGGTGTTCCAGTGTGACCTAACAGACTTCCATCAAGCGGGACCTGCACTTTCAGTCACAACCATGAATGTTCTTACAGACCCTGACAGCATCAAAACAGCCTATTCTTCCTGGACATGGTCAACTTTTCAGCCTTTTGACCTCCCTACAGTGCCCCCAGTGTCAGCAGGAAATAGCCAGAAGAGAATCTCCTCCTGTTATTCACTTATTATTAACAAAAGGCTGGAATGGTATGCTTCTGGCCCAGGGCAAGTAGCTCCAGGTTTTCTCAGCATTCCTCAGTCCCTCTTTGCTGCCTTGCATGGCTGGTAACTCCACCTTCTACCCTGAACTTTCCAGGGCAGGGGCTTCTCTCCTTCTCTTGACCATGTAATCTGGACATTTTGTTGATGTTAGTTTTTTCTTTATTTCTCTCTCTCTTACCCCCTTGCATGGCAACCAAGAGTTGCTTCCAATGTACCTACATTTATATACTTTAACTTGCCTTACATGAGAAGTCGTCCAAGCTTCATTTTTTAATCATAG
Source organism: Psammomys obesus (assembly GCF_907164565.1). Taxonomy (NCBI): domain Eukaryota; kingdom Metazoa; phylum Chordata; class Mammalia; order Rodentia; family Muridae; genus Psammomys; species Psammomys obesus. The sequence goes on along the minus strand of NW_026594354.1, from coordinate 3,302,343 downwards.
AAAAAGTTAGGAAAGTTAGTACTTAGGCGGCCTGCTTCTGAGTTTCTTAGCAATCTAAGATGTCATCATGTGTCACCTGCCAGATAGTCACACCTGGCAGGCATCGTTAAGTTGCTCCATGAAAGGACTAACCTGCCACTTTGTCTCTCTCTTGCCCTCTTGCCCTCTTGCCCTCTTGTTGTCTGACTCTCGCCTTCTCCTGCTCTTTCTCCTTTCTCTGTTGGGGTGCCCCTCTCCCTTCCCCCTATGATGTCTTGCTTTCTTCTTCTCTCTCTCTCTCCATCTCCATCCAATAAACCTCTTTCATGTAAAATCTGTGCGTGTCATCATTTCATTGGTCCTAACAAATACAGGACACACACATGTCAGTGCTTCACTTATTTTTTTATTTTTATTTTTGGTGTAATTGCATTAGTATCTACTTACCCAAGCAAGTTTGTGGTGAATCAAGACAATTCTGCCTGGTATTTGGTGGTTCAAATTAGTGCTTATCACTGAACTCTCTGATGACACTATTTTATCAGCTGAGGAAATAACTAACTCCATCTGTAATGGCAAACATAGGATAGGAAAGCAGAACTACATCAGGTTTGGAGTTCAGTCTGATGTTAAGTCAAAGGCTACTTTCACTATTTCTCAAGTGGAAATTGTGAGGAATCACTGAGAATTAGGCAAGGAGGAGGCCCAAAATGTAACCTTATGACTGTGGCATTCCTCAGAGGGATAAAAAAATCATACTACAGCTATTCTCTGAGATATACAGAGCTCAGCAGCCATAACCACAGGGTTCTGGTTCCTAGTTATGGCTCAGGGAACACATTAACTAGGCTCTTGCATTCAGTAGGCCCTCATTCAGTGTCTTCCCTTAGAATATGGAATCACTGCCATATGATATACCTTTTGCACCATGAATGCTCCCCCAAGCCCATCTAGAATTGCTGTGGTGGTGGATTAGTCACTTGTCTCCTGGCAGAGGTAATTTCCAAAATGCTAGGTAGTCAAAGCTTTGGAAAAGATGGCTTTACTACTCCATGTCAATCCCTTCTAACTGTTGATTCCAATGTGAATGCATGGCTGGGATGATATAAGGGGATAATTTCCAATTTTCTCATTCAGAGGAACTAAGGACTCTCTTATTACTTCTTACCTCCACCTCCATCTTCTTTATTGTTCAACATTGGTTGGAAAGGGTCATCTTTTTTTATACATAGATGGGAACTATCACTCACACAATCTATTTTAAAACAAATCTCTCCAAATATTTCTGATACAATTTGATCTGAGTTGCTGGGCAGTCCCTTAATCTCCATTCCTTCTGCCTATCACAGTTTCTTTCTTCTTGTTCTAGTTACTTTTATGTTGTGGAGACCAAAAGCAAGTTGCAGAAAAAAATGATTTGTTTGACTTATACTTTCAGATTGCAGTTCATAATTAATGGAAGTCAGGGCAGGAACTCTAATTAGAACATAAAGCACAAATCATGGAGGAATGCTTCTGTCTTACTTCCTAACTGATTCACTCACAGGCTCATGCTTAGCTAGATTTCTTATACAGCCTGAACCAAAATGCTGATGGATGGTGTTGCACAGAGCACACTGGGTTTTTGCACGTTGATCATTAATCAAGAAATCCTGAAGCACCAACCAAGGACCATGCATGGATTGGACCTATGCTCCCTATACAGGTGTAGTCTATGGGCAGCTCAGGCTTCATGTGGATCCTCTAATAAGAGGAGCAGGGGTTGTCTCAGACATAGACTCTGTTGCAGGCTTTTGATCACTTACCCCTGACAGAGTTGTTTTGCCAGGCCACAGAGGAACAGGGGAAGGTAAGTACTGATATGACTTGATGTGCTGTGGTGGGTTGGTTGGGGGGTGCTCCTCTTTTCTGAGGAGTAGAGGATGGGGGAAAGGGGAAGAAGGAGGGAGGATGGGATCAGGAGGAGAAGGTTGCTATGATCAGGATATAAAGCTAATAAAAAATAAATTAATTAAAAAAAGAAAACTCTTAAAGATAATGCTATAGGCCAATCTTACCTGAACAGTACCTTGGTTGAGATTCTATCAGATGATTCTAGGCTATGTCAAGTTGACAGCTGAAGCTAACTAAGACATCTCTGTCTCACTGGCATTGAAAATGATGGTACCTCAAAGAGACCTGCTTCCTCTAAGCTAATTTTTTTTTATTATTATCTGGACCCTTTTTATGCATTACAGCCTCAACATGAATTCATGCTCTACTTTCTCCATTCTGCCACTTACAATCTCAGAATTTTCATTAAAGAACAAGTTTAGTATTCACCCATTTTAGCTTTGTAAGGTAGGCACTATAAGTGTTACAGATCAGATGAAAAGGTATCCTGGCAGTCTGTAACCAAAGAATACCACAAAGTCACACTGTCCAACAAACCTCACACAAGAAATTTATTGGGAGGGAAGAACCAAGAAAGTTGGCTCCCTCTGCTTGGGTGAGAAGCAGCATGGAACTGGGAAGAACACAAGGTTTATATAGGGGTTCTTGGGGATGATGAAGCTTTCCATGGTGGCTTGGATTTAGAGGGATTATGTGGTATTAATCTTGGGGTAAACTCAGGGACTGGTGGGATTTTTTTTTTTTCCTGTAGGGTGAGGCCTGGCTAATCTCTTGCCTCAGGGCTTTGAACTGAAGTTAGGGAATGGCCTATTAAAGACAATTAGGGAAGTCTGGTAGGTGGGGCCTGGCCATTTTTGCTCCTCAGTCAGCCTTGAGGGTTTACAAGTGCTGGTCTAACTGGATGGCTACACGTAGAAAATGCAAATAGATCCATATTTATCACCCCGCACAAAACTAAAGTCCAAGTGAATCAAAGACCTCAATTTAAAACCAGACACACTAATCCTGTTAGAAAAAAAGTGGGGAAGAGCCTGAAACTCATTGGTACAGGAGACAACTTCCTGAACAGAACGCCAACAGTACAGGCTGAGTTGGAATGAATAGCCAATAGGCATAATTCTCACCTGCTTCCAGTTCCCTTATAAAAAGGGTTAGTCAAAATTCTGGAGCAGCATGGCTCTGGAAGGGGAAGGACTCATGATTGAGTTCTATTTAAAGGACAGACCATTGAGAGTTTGATCACACTCCAGTGAGTATATAGATAACACAAATTGTATTTTTTTTCTGGGGGGAAGGTCACAGGTGGACAGAGAAAGACTGGAAAGCTAGTGTGATGTGAAATCCCCTAATTAAAAAAAATACGTTGGAAAAAGTTAAATGTCTGTTCTCATGAGGGGAGAACAAGTGAATGCCTCCAAAACAATGATCAGTCAATGAAGGGTTGAGAAGTTGCACAAAAACCTCTTTTTTTTCTTTTGATAGAATATCTTTGAGACACAATCTACAGGGTGTGCCAGAAGTTATCAGTAAGAGTAATAAGGTAAAAGGGACAAAATAAAACACACACTGATCTTGACTTTACCCCAAGCCCAAGACTAAAGCCAAGAAACAAAATCTCACCAATCCCTGAGCATCAAAACTCAGCAATCTCTGAGCTTGTCCAAGCTCAGGAACTGAAATTTTACCAATTCTCACTCTGCAAATCTCCACCTTGGAAGGTCTGCTCTCCAAGAAACCCCATATAAACCCTGCCTTCTGCTCCATTCTCTGCTACTTCTCTCCCATACAGAGCCACCCTAATGGACTTTTCCTTCCCATAAATCTCTTGTGTGAGATTTGTTGTTCAGTGTGATTTTGTGTTGTTATTCATTGGATCAAATTACCAGGATGCCTCTCTGAACAGAGCTGTAACACTTCTGATGGAACAGAGTTTTTGCTGGGGAAACTTCTCCCTGCTAGAGCAGAGCCGTAACACTTCTATAGGGAAAGCCTTTCCCTTCAGAGCTGCAACACTTACAAGAGTAAGCCTCAGTTGCTCACAGCAGTAGCATGCTTAATAATGCATGAGAAGTCAGCTTCTTTTTCCTCCCTGACTTACTCTGTTTCTCCAAGAATAGCCTCCTGAGATGATCTCTTTGCTGAAGACTTACACTCAGATTCTTTTAATTAATTAATTAGTTAGTTTGTTTGTTTATTACAATTTATTCACTTTGTTTCCCAGCTGTAGTTCCTTCCCTCATCTCCTCCCAGTCCCACTCACCCTCCTCTTTCTCCCCTATTCCCCTTCCCAAGCCCACTGTTAGGGGAGGGCCTCCTCCTCTTCTATCTGACCTTAGCCAATCAGGTCTCATCAGGGCTAGCTGCATCATTTTCCTCTGTGGCCTGGCAAGGCTGTGCCCACCAGGGGGAGGTGATCAGAGAGCCTGCCACTGAGTTCATGTCAGAGTCAGCCCCTGTTTCCCTTACTCACGTAGAAACTGAGCATCCTTTGTGCTTTCTTGGAACAGGGGATCTAGGACCTCTCCATACATGGTCCTTGGTTGGAGTATGTATCTCTGCAGGCCCCCTGGGCCCAGGTTTTTTGGCTCTGTTGGTTTCCTTGTAGAGTTCCCGTCTCCTCCAGGTCTTTCTATATCCCTCTTTTCCATAAAGTTTCCTGCACTTTGCCCTAAGTTTGACTATGAGTCTCAGTATCGCTTCAATACTCTGACAGGTAGAGTCTTTTAGAGGCATCCTGTAGAAGGCTCCTATTCTGTTCCTTTTCTTCTCCTACTTCTGATGTTTATCCTGTTTGGCCTTCTGAGTGATGTTTAAGCCTCATCCTTAGGGTCCTCCTTGTTGTTTAGCTTCTTTAGGACTATAGATTTTAGTATGTTTATCCTATATTATATGTTTAATATCCACTTATAAGTGAGTATATACCTTATGTGTCTTTCTGCTTCTGGGTTACCTCTCTCAAGATGATCTTTTCTAGTTCCACCTATTTGCCTGCAAATTTCATGATTTCCTTGTTTTTAATTGCTGAGTAGTATTCCATTGTGTAAATGTGCCACAATTTCTGCTTCTGTCATGAACTCCATTCCCTGCTCTTTGATCACTTCCCCTTGACAATGTGGCCTTGCCAGACCACAGAGGAAGAGGATCCAGGCACTTTTGATGAGACTTGACAAGTTTGGGCAGATGACAGAGGAGGAGAAATCCCCCATTCAGTAGAGTAGGAGAAGGGGATAGAGGGAGAGGGAGGGAGGGTACGAATGAAGGGTGAGAATGGGATGAGTTGAGGGAGGGGGCTTCAATAGGGATATATAATGAATAAATTGCAATATGTATAATATAAGTACAATTTATTTGAGAGCAAAATAAAAAGAATGGAATGTCTTGATCTTGTGCAGGTCTTATGAATGTACAAATCAACAATGTGCATTAGTGTATGCAATAATCCTGTCATATCCAGGCAACACTGTTTTGTAGCAGTCATCCACTACTTCTGCTCTTGTGTTCTTTTTCTCTCTCTTCTGTAATGATTTCCAAGTTCTTGGGGTGGGGGTGGGGAAGGTATGATACAGAGGTTCTATTTAAGGCTGGGTTCTCCACAGTTCCTTATTCTCTATGGATTGATCAGTTGTGAGACTGTGTTAATTTCCATTTACTGCAAAAATAAGCTTCCCTGTTGAGGGTTGAGAGCTGCAGTCATCTATGAATATCCTAGCATGGATAAGGGAGGAGCTCATAAATTCCATCCCTACCAATGGAGTTACTGGAAATTGATGACTGCTGGTGAAGAGAAAATATCAGTTTTCTTCAGGAATATGGCTCCTAGGATGTTCCAGTGGACAGTCCTACAATTCTTCACATACTTGTAGCCCTAAGTGGACTCAGTGGGTTTAAAAAGTATATGAGATTGAGATGGAAATGTGGTGGTGGTGGGATATAAGAGGTGTTGGAGAGGCTAAAGTCAGAGGTGGATTTGATCAAAACACATTATATAAGATACACATGTGTATAAGATCCTCAAACACTAAATAAAAAAATTAAATGTCATGAGAAATGGTGACATGAAGGTGGATTTTAAAACAGAAATCTCTAAGTTTCCTTAAAATTTCTTTCTGTTTTTTTTTTTCTTTTTTAGATTGGCATGCTGAAAGAAATAAAAGAAACGGCTTTACTGCAACTCAGATTCAGAGAAGACACAACATTGATGCCTCAGTTTTAGCAGTATTTGGTGGTCTTCTGAATAAAAATATACCTATAATCCCACAGTGCTCAAGCATCAAATGTCAGATTATCTCAATTTCTTTTCCAATTTCTATCTATATCCATACATATTGTAACAGATGGCAATCAGAGCATACATACAATTTTAAGCTTTGCTTTAAAAAACTTATCACTCTACATGTATATATATTCCATTTTAAAAATAATATTCATAATTACTGTCAGTTCAGAGTGTTATAATTGAATAATATGTTAGAAATTATAATATAGTTTTTTGTATTGTAGAACATTTATATTAAGATTTTAAGATTATTTTAGAGATTATACTGTAATTACATAATTTCCTTCTTCCATTTCCTCACTCCAAATTCTCTCATATAATTTTTCTTGCTCTACTTCAGGTTCACAACTTCTTTTTTCATTTATTATTACATGCATATATGCATATGACTAATACATATATATTCTCATTTACAACTTGCTCAGTCTATATAATGTTATTGGTATGTGTGATTTCAGGATGACCATTTGGTATTGGATAATTAATTGGTGAATTCTTCCCTGAAGATGACTATTTTTCTCACATCAGCATTTTTTGGAGTATTTTTTTTCTGTGTATGGGTTTTTTGCCTACATGTATGTCTGCATACTACATGCATGTTAGGCTAATGCAGACCAGAGGAGGACATCATATCCTCCAAAACGAGAACTGCAGATTTGTGAACTGTTGTATGCATGCTAGAAATTGAATTTGGGTCCTCTGGCAGAACAGCCAATGCTCTTACCATTCAATTATCTCTATAGCTATAGCTCTTTTCTTTTCTTTTCTTTTCTCTTCTCTTCTTTCTTTTCTTTTCTTTTTCCTTTTCTTTCCTTTTCTGAGACAAATTTCTCTATTTATATCCTAGGCAGGCCTTAAACTAATAGTGTTCCTGCTGCCTCAACCTTCCAAGTGCTGAATTATAAGTGTGAGCTATGAGGCCTAGGCAGAGAAACTTTCTTTTTATAATCTTTCAGAAACAGGACTTCTAGGTTCAAAGGAGCTAATCTTTTTATAGCTCTTCTTGTCTCTGATTCTTGTGTAGTATTAACAGAGACACCATTTTAGATCTAAATATTGGCTTGACGTGGTGATGGGATAGGTTTTTAACATTTTCATTTATGAGGCTGAGGCAGAAAGATTACATGTTGAAGTCCAGTCTGGTCTACTTGGCAAGTCTGAGTATAGTTCAAGTTATGTATTGAGACGTTGTCTGAAAAAGAAACAACCAAAAAACAAAACAAAACAAAAAACAAGAAACCACCAAACAAAAAATCTAAATGCTGTGGAATGTGGGGAGATTAAAAAAAAAAGATATAGATGTACCTTAAACTACTTCTTTTATCCTAATGACTTGCATTAGTGTAGGATATTATTATAGGATTAGTGTTGTCAGTCACCAAATCTGTCCTCACATGATCAAGACACAGAATATATAAGCAAGACCTCACTCTGGATATGGGAGAAAAAGTCTCAGAGTACTTGGTCACGAGATGTGTAGAGTGCTACAAATAGCATTAAGCAAACGGATGAGGAAACCACTGGCAGGCTTTAACCAAGGCTGCTCTTGGCTGCTTGTGTCCAGAGGACTCACTCAGGTCAGAAGGAACTCTTAGCAACAGCTGCTTGCCTAGAGACAAGTTGTTATTAGAATGTGACACCACCTGCTCCATTGGTGCCTATTCACCTGATATTTGTAATAGTTACTGTCAAAGGAGAAATACTGGGTTCCTCTTGCCTATAGGGGTACTGATGGAGATGGTGATTTGCCCAAGAAAATTCATATACCTTTACATTTATTATATTAACTTCAACAATGCACAGAACAAATAGTGCCATATAATTTCTATGTACCTATTTGATTACTTCATTTGTGATGCCATTTATTATTAGTTAACAAACACAAGAAATAACCTTTTTTTTTCCCTGAGGGGTTATCATGCTCTAACCATTATCTCAGATGCTAGAAATGTGATGAAATAATAAATTGCGGTGGTAACTACCATAGGACTCCAGAATAAGAAAGAACAGGAAGTTAAAACTCCAAATTAGCTTTATAGTTTGTACTCCTTGGAGTTGCAAAAACAATTTAAGGCTCATAACTAGGACCATATCATGAGTAGTAATCCATGCATAAGCCAAATCTCCATTTCTAAGCATTTATTTAGTATCTTAAACTTCCCACTTGAGTTCATTCCAATTGGTAAGCTCTTTCCAAACTATGTTTAGATAGTTTTGATATCTAAGTTACCTTTAGATATCTTCCTTTTGAGACATGTTCTCACCACGTACCCTTAACTGGCCTTAACTCATTATGTAGAGCAAGTCGGCATCATAGAGATCTCCTTGCCTCTGGCTCCTAAGAATCTTCTTATCTGCATCCTGACTCACTATGATTTTCTACATATAAGATATATTTTATTTTTTAATTGATTACTTAACATCTCAATCACAGCCTACCCTCCCTCCTTTCTTCCCAGTCCCTCCTTTTGACCTCAACTCCCCCCCCCATCCTCCAATCCTCCCTTTCTCCTCAGAAACAGGAGGCCTCTCATGGATATCAACCCACCTGGGGATATTAAGTTGTGGTAGAACTAGGTATATCTCCTATCGATGCTAGACAAAGCAGTAAAATTATTCAAAAGGATCCAAAGGCAGGCAACAAAATCAGAGACAGCCCTTCTGCTGTTAAGATTCCACATGAAGACTGAGCTACACTACTGTTACATATGTGCAATGGGCCTAAGTCCATCCCATGAATGTTCTCCATTTGGCAGTTCATTCTCTGTAGGCCCATAAGGGCCCAGGTTAGTTGATACTGTAGGTTTTCTTGACCTCATTGGCTCCTTCAAACCTTATTCCCCTTCTTCCACAGGACTCCCCAAGCTTCGCCTCATGTTTGGCTGTGGGCCTCTGCATTTGTTTCCATAAGTTGCTGGGTAAAGTCTCTCTGATGACAGTTATGCTAGGCACCTGTCTACAAGTATAGTAGAGTATCACTAGTTGTGTCAATGGCTAGGCTCTCTATCATGGCATGTGTCTCAAGCTGGGCTAGTCATTGGATAACCATTGCCTCAATTTCTGCCCTATCTTTACTCCTCTACTTCTCACCCTATCTTTACTCCTCTACTTCTCATAGGTAGCACAAACTGTGGGTTGAAGATTTTGTGACTGGGTTGGTGTTCCAGTCCCTCCATTGGAAGTCACTTTGGTTACTGAAGATGGTCAACTGGGTTTCATATCCCCCATTGCCAGGAGTCTTACCTAGGGTCACCCTCAGATTTTTGGGAGTTCCATTGTCCTAGGTTTCTAGTTAGTTCCTCAGATACCTCATGACACCTATATCTGTTGTCTCTCCCAGTACACTCCCCCTCCATCATCCCCCAACAAGATCCATCCTGTTCCCCTCCCTAAGATCCCAGTTCCCTTTCTCCGTCCAAACTTGATGTCTATTCTATTTCCCCTACTAAGTGAGACTCAAACACTCCCCACTTTGAGCCTTCCTTGTTATCTCGCTTTTTGGGTCTGTGTATTATAGCATGGTTATCATATATTTTATGGCTAATATCCATATCACTTACAAGTGAGTACAAACCATTTTTTTCTGGATCTGGGTTATCTCAATTAGAATGATATTTTCTAGTTCCACCCATTTGCCTGCAAATTTCATGATGTCCCTATTTTTAATATCCAAGTAGTATTTCATTGTGTAAATTTTCTTTATCTATTTTTTGGTTGAGGGACACCTAGGTTGTTTCCAGTTTCTGGCATAAAGCTGCTATGAACATGGCTGAGCAAGTGTCTTTTTAGTATGGTAGAACATCTTTTGGGTATATGCCCAGGAGTAGCATAGCTAGGTCTTGAGGTAGTACTAATACCAATTTTCTGAGAAACCACTAGGTTGATTTCTAAGTTTGCATTCCCACCAGGAATGGAGAAGTGCTCTCCTTGCTTCTAATAACACTTTTACATTTTGTTAAGAACAGCCAATACAGCCACTCCAATTCAGAAGTAAATGTATATAGATAAAAGATGGCTCTAAGACGTGATAAGGTAGGGTCAGATAGAAGGGGAGGAGGTCCTCCTCTATCAGAGAACTAAGGAGAATTATAGGAGGAGAAGAGAGAGTGGGACTGAGTGGGACTGGGAGGAGACAAGGGAAAGGGCTGCAGTGGGGATACAAAGTAAATAAATTGTAATATATAAATAAAATTAAATTTAAAAAATTGAAATTAAAAAGAAAAAAAGATGGCTTGAAATTCTGTCATCCTACTTACTACTAAGAGATGGAGTTTATAACCATCTTTCAACATGAATCTGAGCAATTTCTGTGACTTGTAGACCAACAGAATATGGAAAGCAGACACTGACTTTGAATCCCCCATTTGTTTAAAAAATTATGTCTCTTGGGACAAGCTATGGCAGTTCTGAGATACTGTACATGACAAACAACCTACCTTTATACTTTCCATTAAAAAGACTGTGTGTGTGTTCTCTGTTTGATGGTTCTATCAGAGCCCAGCTTTCAAAGAATGCCTAACAAGGTATCAAATACATAAGTGAAATACTCTTTGGCTCTCTAGAATCAGATGAATGCCAAGAGCACAAGTTGATGCTTTGATATATGTATACAGTGAAGGATGATTAATAAATCTAGTTTGGAATTGATTACATTGCATATTTATAATTTTGCAAATGAAAACATTAACATTGAAAATATGCGTGTTATTTTAGTAATTTTCAGGCATATTATATATTATTACTAATAACAGAAACTGCTTTTTTTCAGTAAACTTTAGAAATTTTTAAAATTAAAAAATCTCTTATCTATTAATAAAGAAAATACTTGAAAGCTGCTATAGCTGCATAGTTAAATAAGTAGTTAATTAAGCAAAAAGCATCTACAAATATCTGAAAAATAGTAATGCCTATTTGTATATCACATATGAAAATATTTAAATTTGTATTGCATTGTACTTATGCTAAAGAGTCCCAGAGTACTGTGGTTAATTATAATAGACACAAAATTAATTATACTTGTCTTAATATAAGAAGCAAAGAAACTAGGGAATCTAGCACACTGAAGTTTATTGATTATTTGGTACTAGCAGATTACTAATTTGAGTTATGAACTGATTGCAAAAATATTGGTGTTTCAGAGGAGGACGTTGCAGCCAGTCTTGATGAGACCTGATAGGCTACGGTCAGATGGAAGGGGAGGAGATTTTCCCTTATCAGTGGATTTAGAGAGAGACAGGGAGATGTTGAAGGAGGGAAGGTGAGATTGGGAGAGAATGAGGGAGGGGGCTACAGCTGGTATACAAAGTAAATAAACTGTAATTAATATAAAAATATTTAATTAAAACAAAAAATATTGGTGTTTAAGCACTGGGTAAAAATTGTACACACTTATTTCAACATTTATATATTTCTTATTTGAATTTGGTTCTATATATATTTATAAGAATTATATTGTGAATATACAACTTACTGAATATATAACAAGTATTTATAAATTCTCATGATAATATTTAGCAAAAGATATTTTCTGTGTTCAAATTTTCCTTTAAGGGCACAGGGGTCTTTTCTGAGACTCATACTCCAACCAAGGACCATTCATGGAGATAACCTAGAACCTGGCACAGATGTAGCCGATGGTAGCTCAGTGTCCAAGTGGGTTCCATAGTAATGGGAACAGGGACTGTCTCTAACATGAACTGAGTGGCCTGCTATTTTATCATCTCCCCATGAGGAGGGAACAGCCTTACCAGGTCACAGAGGAGGACAATATAGCCACTCCTGATGAGATCTGGTAGACTAGGGTCAGAAGGAAGGCGAGGAAGACCTCCCCTATCAGTGGACTTGGGGAGGGGCATGGGTGGAGAAGGGGGATGGAAGGTGGGATTGGGAGGGGAGGAGGAATGGAGCTACAGGGAGAATACAAATGAATAAACTGTAATTAATAAAAATACAAAAAATACAAAACAAAAAGAATGAGCAGACTCGTATGATTAAGTAAAAGAAAATTTTTGGTTTCATGAGGCCAAGAACCAAGACTACAAATAAGAAAATTGTTTAAATTTGGTTTTTGTCTAACATTATTTCCATGCTATAAGCTAAATATAAAGTAAATATCAATTATTAAGTCATTAGCAAAATTAAAATAGAATGAGAAATGTATATCAAATGATGTATAACATAACCACATTTATTTAATGTATTCCAATAAAAAAACAACTGATTTGATTAATATCAAAATTGCAATTACTTTTTCACTAACCTTCCTTCCTGACTTGTCCATAAAAACTATATCTTGATCATTTTAATCAATCTATTATTTTTGGCCTTATAACCTCTTCACCTAGACAATCAGCTAATTCAATAGAACTTGGGTAAAAGACTTAATTAAAACATACATTAGTATATTTGGTTGATATTTTCACTCTCTAAATTTGATTTCTATTGTTTTTATTATTATGTAGGTTTTTCTACTTTTCCTTAGTAAGAACTCACTTTCCCAGATAATATTTATACTTTTTTTTTGAATCTATACTATAATCACATCATTTTCTCCATCTTTTTTCTCACTCCAAACACTCCCATATGCCCTCTTCTCCTTTCTCTCTTTCAAATTCATGGCCTCTTTTAAAATTAACTATTCATTCACAGTGTTTTATGCCTAAATAGGGAATAGGTATTTCTGATCTGAAATTAACAATGCAGGTATTCAGACTCAGCCCATAGCCAATGTTCAGTTGCTCACTGAGGCTATTGCATTAAACTAAATGGCCAATTCAGATTAAAATTTTGTCACTCTTGCCACATTATACATTATATGTTGTCTCTAGGTGAAGGTCTATCCACCATGATGAGATCAATTTTGTGACTGATTGTTTTCAGCAGTCTTGAAAGTTATTATATGCTTTCTCAGCGCAGACCTAACTGCCTGGGGCCTGCAGCCACTGAGGCGGAGCCCCAAGCCCTTTATCGGCAAAGGCCAGCAGTACTGTGTCTCGGAGTCCCAGATTCACTCGCGGCGGCTGCACCATCCTCCCAGGGCCCGAGTCTGCTAGACGCCATACTAGCTCCGCAGGAGCGCCGTCACTGACAGTACGGCCCGCCCAATCCCACAGTGACAGAGAATTCGCTATATAATCACCAAAACCAGACAAAAACGCCATACAAGCTAGACACACCAGGCGCTGGGCCTCCGAAGCTTGGAGAGCACAGTAAAGAGACCCCAGGACTTCCCAGAAAGCATCTGGACTAGCAACACAGTCTCCAGTTACAGCGGGACTTTCTAACCTGGCGGCGGAGCAGCACTGAGCTGGCGGGGCACATCAGCCCTCCAGTTTAAGACTAACCAGGGCCAAACCAGAGAACAGAAAGGCTGATTACCCCGATTCCCACTGACGTGACCACCCTGAAATCTCCAGCTGCAGCAAGACCTCATAACCTGGCAGTGACAGCAGCACGGAACTGGCGGAGCACATCAAAGAAGCAGGGCCAAACCAGAGAGCAGAGAGCCCAGATACGCCGATCTCTGCCAAGTATCCTGCCTGTAAGTGAGCGCACCCTTGAGAATCTGCAGCTCCACTGATCCTGGGTTCTGCTAAAACAGAAGCCAGGCATCGAACCCCCTCCCACCCATATACCCACTTTGGGAAACAGAGGGGCACTTGGAACATTGAAGTTCCTGCTCTGTGGGTCTAATTGAGGAGTTAAGGCAGTTAATGCCAGAAATTGCGCTGCGATCATCACTAGCGCCTGTGACATATACATTGCAGAGCCCCTCCCACACACTCAAGGGTTCAACATTAGCCATCACTCTGTCCCTCGAGACACACGCCCACACCCACTTACACACACACACACATATACACACACACGCACGCACGCTTGCATTTGCCTCTGTTTGCGCCTGCGTACTTTCCTCCCACAGGTACAGCTAGTCCTCAGCATACGCTAAGGACACGGGACCTCTCTCAACTTCCTGAAGAATTCTCCAGACTCGAGAGAGAGACAGTACCAGTCTGATCGGCAGAATCCAAAAACAAACAGGGAAGGTCTCAGACAAGCCAATGGCCAGGGGTAGGCGAAAGAACACTTCCAACATAAATCAGGACATCATGACTTCACCAGCAAACCCCAAAATCGATGGATACTCCAATTCATCAGAAGCACAGGAAAATGACCTTAAAGCCATGCTTGCTCAATTATTTGAGGCTTATAAGGAGGAAATGAACAAATCTTTCAAAGAGTTGGCCAGTCAATTGGAGGTAAAGAAAGAAGAAATAGACAAAACCCTTAAAGAAACACAGGCAAACATAGCCAAACAAATAGAGGCACAAGTAGAGAAAAAATTAGTGGCATACAAAAAGGAAATGAACAAAGAAATAGAGTCCATCGTAGAGAGACAGGAATCCAAATTCAAACACATAAAAGAAATGGTGCAAGGCATGAAAACAGAATTAGAATCAATAAAGAAAACACAAAATGAGAAAACTCTTGAGCTGGAGAACTTGGAGAAAAGATCAGGAACCACAAAAGTAAGCATCACCAACAGAATACAAGAGATGGAAGAGAGAATCTCTGGAGCTGAAGACACACTTGCAGAAATTGATACTTCTCTCAAAGAAAAAGTAAAATCAGAAAAATTCCAATCACAAAATATCCAAGAAATCAAGGATGCTATGAAAAGACAAAATCTAAGAATAATAGGAATTGATGAAAAAGAAGACTCCAGGCTCCAAGGTCCAGAAAATATTTTCAAAAAAATCATAGAAGAAAATTTTCCCAACTTAAAGAAAGAGATGTCCATAAATATACAAGAGGCCTACAGAACACCAAATAGACTAGACCAGAAAAGAAACACATCACGTCACATCATAGTCAAAACACTAAATCTACAGAACAAAGAAAAGATATTAAAAGCAGCAAGGGAAAAAGGCCAAGTAACATATGAAGGTAGACCTATCAGAATCACACCAGACTTCTCATCAGAAACTATGAAAGCCAGAAGGGCCTGGGCAAGCATCATGGAGACTCTAAGAGATCACAAATGTCAACCGAGACTACTATACCCTGCAAAGCTTTCAATCAACATAGATGGAGAAAACAAAATATTCCATGACAAAACTAAATTTACGCAATATCTATACAGCAAACCAACCCTACAGAAGATACTAGAAGGAAAACTCCAATCCAACGAAAACGAATTCACCCAAGAAAACAGGGCATACAGATAACATCCCAACAAAAATGAAAAGAAAACAAGCAATGAAACAAGGTAAGATCATCGACTCCATTACAAAAGGAACTAACATGCATTGGTCAATATTATCTATCAATATTAATGGACTCAACTCACCAATAAAAAGACACAGGCTAACAGAATGGTTACGGAAACAGGACCCAACATTCTGTTGCATCCAAGAAACACACCTATGCAACAAAGATAAACACTACCTCAGAGTAAAGGGCTGGAAAAATGTTTTTCAAGCAAATGGTTCCAGAAAACAAGCTGGAGTAGCCATCCTAATATCTAATAAAATAGACTTTCAACCCAAGTTAATCAAAAAAGATAAGGAGGGCCACTATATTCTCATCAAAGGAAAAATCCAACAAGAGGACATCACAATTTTGAATATCTATGCCCCAAATACAAGAGCACCTACATTCGTAAATGAAACAATATTAAAGCTTAAATCATACATTGATCCTAATACCTTAATAGTAGGAGACTTCAACACCCCACTCTCATCAAGGGACAGATCAACCAGACAGACACCAAATAGGGAAATAAAAGCACTCACAGAATCCCTAAATCAAATGGACCTAATAGATGTCTACAGATCTTTTCACCCAAACTCAAAAGAGTACACCTTCTTTTCAGCACCACACGGAACCTTCTCCAAAATAGACCATATAGTTGGTCACAAAGCAAGCCTCAACAGATACAAAAGGATTGAAATAATCCCTTGTATACTATCTGACCACCATGGACTAAAGCTGGACATCAACAACAACAGAAACAACAAAAAGCCGACATGCACATGGAAACTGAACAACTTACTACTCAATGACAGCTGGGTCAAGGAAGAAATAAAGAAAGAAATTAAAGACTTTCTAGAATTCAATGAAAATGAAGGCACAACATACCCAAATTTATGGGACACATTGAAAGCAGTGCTCAGAGGAAAATTTATAGCACTAAGTGCCTACAAGAAGAAATCCGTAACATCACATACAAACAACTTAATGGCCCAACTGAAAAACCTAGAAAAAAAAGAAGCAGATACACCCAAGAGGAGCAGACGGCTGGAAATAATCAAACTAAGGGCAGAAATCAATCAATTAGAAACAAATAAAATTATCCAAAGAATCAATGAAACAAAAAGCTGGTTCTTTGAGAAAATCAACAAGATAGACAAACCCTTAGCCAAACTAACTAAAAAGCAGAGAGAAACCATACAAATCAGCAAAATCAGACAGGAAAATGGGGACATAACTACAGACACTGAGGAAATCCAAACGATTATTAGGTCATACTACAAAAGCCTATATGGCACAAAATTTGAAAATCTAAATGAAATGGATAACTTTCTTGACAGATTCCATCTACCAAAATTAAGTCAAGATCAGGCAGAAAGACTGAATAGTCCTATATCTCCCAAGGAAATTGAAGCAGTCATTAACAGTCTCCCCTCCAAAAAAAGCCCTGGACCAGATGGCTTCAGCGCAGAATTCTACAAGACCTTCAAAGAAGTACTAACACCAATTCTCCTCAAACTATTCCATAAAATAGAAACAGAAGGAACACTACCAAACTCATTCTATGAAGCCACAGTCACTTTGATACCTAAACCACACAAAGATCCAACCAAAAAAGAGAACTTCAGACCTATCTCTCTTATGAACATTGATGCAAAAATACTCAATAAAATACTTGCAAACCGAATCCAAGAACACATCAAAGATATCATCCACCATGATCAAGTAGGCTTCATCCCAGGAATGCAAGGGTGGTTCAACATACGGAAATCCATCAATGTAATCCACCACATAAACAAA
>NW_026594354.1:3278726-3280143 GCF_907164565.1 Psammomys obesus | reverse complement strand
AGTATATATAAAGAACTAAAGAAGCAGAAAAGCAACAAACCAAGTAATCCACTTAAAAAATGGGGAACAGAGCTAAACAGAGAATTCTCAAAAGAGGAACATCGAATGGCAGAGAAACACTTAAAGAAATGCTCAACCTCATTAGCCATTAGGGAAATGCAAATCAAAACGACCCTGAGATTTCACCTTACACCCATCAGAATGGCCAAGATGAAAAACTCAAGTGATAGCACATGCTGGAGAGGTTGTGGAGAAAAGGGAACCCTCCTCCATTGCTGGTGGGAATGTAAACTGGTTCAACCACTCTGGAAGTCAATCTGGCGCTTTCTCAGACAACTAGGAGTAGTGCTACCTCAAGACCCAGCAATACCACTCCTAGGTATATACCCAAAATTTGCTCAAGTACACAACAAGGACATTTGTTCAACCATGTTCGTAGCAGCTTTATTTGTAATAGCCAGAACTTGGAAACAACCCAGATGTCCATCAACGGAGGAATGGATACAGAAATTGTGGTATTTTTACACAATGGAATACTACTCAGCAATCAAAAAGGAGGAAATCATGAAATTTGCAGGCAAGTGGTGGGATCTAGAAAAGATCATTCTGAGTGAAGTATCCCAGAAGGAGAAAGACAAACTTGGTATATACTCGCTTATATAGACCTACAAGACATGATAAACATAATGAAATCTACACACCTAAAGAAGATAATCAAGAAAGTGGACACAGGCGAAGGTGATTAATCCTCATTTAGAAAGACAAATGGGATGTGCCTTGAACTTATGACAGGAGTCTACCACAAAAGGCATCTGAAAGACTCTACCTAGCAGTGTTTCAAAGCAGACACTAAGACTCATAACCAAACCCTCGGCAGAGTGCAGGGAATCATATGAAAGAAGGGAAGTTAGTATGATATGGAAAGGATAGGAGCTCTACAAGGACCAAATATATCTGGGCACAGGGTCTTTTCTGAGACTGAAACTCAACCAAGGACCATCTATGGATATAACCTAGAACTTCTGCTCGGATGTGGCCTGTGGTAGCTCAGTAACCAAGTAGTTTTCCAAAGTAAGGGGGACACGGACTATTTCTAACAGGATCTCAAGGGCAGGCTGTTTGACACCTCCCCCCAGGGGAGGAGCAGTCTGTTAGGCCACAGAGGAGGACTTTGCAGCCAGCCCTGAAGATACCTGATAAAACAGGGACAGATGAAAGGGGAGGAGGTCCTCCCCTATCAGGGGACTTGGAAAGGGGCAGGGAGGAGACCAGGGAGGGAGTGTGGGGTTGGGGAGGGAATGAGGGAGCGGGATACAGCTGGGACACGGAGTTAACAAAATGTAACTAAAAAGAAAAAAAAAATACAATATGAATTCACCTGTCGAAAAAAAAAAAAAAAAAAAAAAAAAAAAAAAAA
>NW_026594354.1:3254223-3278626 GCF_907164565.1 Psammomys obesus | reverse complement strand
AAAAAAAAAAAAAAAAAAAAAAAAAAAGAAAGTTATTATATAATTCTAAAACAAGTTTATCAAAACAAAATAAGCCTTCATATATTTAAAAAGTAAAAAAAATCCCAAAACTAAGTTTTAAAACATCCTGTCATTCTAGCACAGAATATAGAGCTATTTTTGTTTTTGGCATTTGATGGAAGAATTTTATTATCTCCTCACTAACTATATATATAAACATGTCTTCCACTGTTGTCATCTCTTTAAACCCATGCTCAATTTAAATCTGTAGAATTATAGTTCTTTAATTAAATTTTTATTTTTTATATTAATTATACTTCATTCACTTTGTATTCCAGCTGTAGTCTCCTCCTTCATTTCCTCCCAATCCCATCTTCCCTCCGTAATCTCCACCCATGCCCTTCTCCAAGTCCACTGATAAAGGAGGTCCTCCTCCCCTTCTATCTGACCCTAACTTACCAGGTCTCATCAGGACTGGCTGCATTGTCCTTCTCTGCGAACTGAAAGGCTGTTCCCCCCTGAGGGGAGTGGTGGTTAAAGAGCCAGCCACTGAATTCATGTCAGAGACAGCCCCTGTTCCTATTACTGGGGAACCCACTTGGATACTGAGCTGCCATGGGCAGGAGTTCTAGGTTATCTTCATGCATGGTCCTTGTTTGGAGTATCAGTCTCAGAAAAGACCTCTGTGCCCAGATATTTTGGTTCTGTTGCTCTCCTTGTGGAGTTCCTGTCCTCTCCAGGTCTTACTATCTCCCCCTTCTTTCATAAGATTCCTGCACTCTGCCCAAAGTCTGGCTATGAGTCTCATCATCTGGTAGGATACACTGCTGGGTAGTCTTTCAGAGCTCTTTTGTGGTAGGCTCCTGTCCTGTTTCCTGTTTTCTCCTTCTTCCAATGTCCATCCCGTTTGTCTTTCTGAATGAGGACTGATCATCTTACTCAGGGTCTGCACTTCCTTAAGATCCAGCTATATCACTCCTAGGCATGTATCCAAAATATGCTCAAGTACACAACAAGGATATTTGTTCAACCATGTTTGTAGCAGCTTTATTCATAATAGTCAGAACCTGGAAACAAACCAGATACCCCTCAAAGGAGGAATGGATACAGAAATTCTGGTACATGTATACAATGGAATACTACTTAGCAATTAAAAACAAGAAAATCATGAAATTTGCAGGTAAATGGTGGGATCTAGAAAAGATCATCCTGACTGAGGTATCCCAGAAGCAGAAAGACACAAAGGGTGTATACTCACTTATAAGTGGATAACTAGACATATAATATAGGATAAACATACTAAAATCTGTACACCTAAAGAAGCTAAGCAAGAATTATAGTTCTTAATATAAAAACATTTCTTCATATACTGGAAGTGACAAGCAAGTCTAAGAGAGACTAAATAAGCACATAACCCTCCAGATTTCCATAGTGCAGATCTTTCTCACATGAACTTCTACTGGGTTGGTAGAATATATACAGTGTCAGAACAACCTGCTAAAGTAGAGAAAAAAATAAAAACAAGCAAGTGACTACCAAGAACTTCTTTTTTGTTGAGGTGACTGATGAAGGCATTTCATGAAGCCTGTTTTCTATAACTTAATTAAATGCTATTAAATTTTACTAATGACAGATAACTAGTTTGTTCATGAGTCATTTCATTTATCAAGCTTGAGAGACAAATGAAAATCTGGGGTGATAAAACACAAAACCACGTAGGAAAAAAAAAATCCCTGAAAGGAAGGAATTTTACCTTCTTATATCATCTTGCTTCCATGTAGAGAGATGCTGTTGTTAAATTTGCTGCTCAAGCATAGGCCTTTTGAATAGTGCTTCCTGTATTGGGGCATAGAATCGCGGGTTCAAACTGTGCTTTGTGTATTCACTACTAGATGACTTTGTTGTTTTTATATCAGAAACCAGATAAAGTGAAAACAGAAGTATTATTAGCAATGGAGGAAAGCTAACAAGGGACCAAAGCCATAAGAGGAGTTGTTTCTTACTCACTGGGCACCTCATCCCTTGATTAAAAGGGACACCAGCATATGCAGGTCTTTTTTTTTTTTCTTTTTCATTTTTTTTTCTTTTTTCCTTGTTTGCTTGAAAACTAAATGTAAGAACTAAAATGTCCAAAGTGGTGCCATGTTTTGTGGGAGAGAAAGTAATGTTCAACAATGTTTGTTGTATTGATCTGGAGAACATGGTCATTCTGGCTGATTACAAGTGAATCAAACGGAGGTGAATCAGGTAAGGACTGCAGGAGGGTAGATTGTGTCGAGCCATGGAATGGTTGCTTCATTCTAGCCTGCTTGGAATCCATGAAGCACAGTGTGTTTAGCAGGACATGGTGATTTTTCACCCCTGGACCACAGGTGTTCTTTGATTGTTAGAGGTTTGCTCAACCGTTTAGATTTGGCAGGTATAGTATGAGAACTTTACTCCCGCTTTGAGAACTTCCTTGAGAATGTCCTGCTCTGTGATTTTCACTGAAACCTGTTCCTCCCCCCAAATTGCCCATTCTTACCCCTTATAAGCTGTAACCTAAAGATCTTTAAACGGAGACTTGATCAGAATTTTATCTTGTCTCCATTCTTTGCGTCTCTCGTCCCATCCCATTCTCACCCCCTCTCTTAGGATCTCGTTCGACTGTGGGCCGAGTCAGTAGAGAATAGAAGAACAGAGTATTTGGGGAGTTCATTTTTGTTTTTCATTACATTTTAAAAATTTTAAACATTTTTATACAGCTTATTTATATCATATTCTTTCTCTTCCCCAAGTTCTCTCACATCTTCTTCAGCTCCCTACTCACCATATTTAATGTTCTCTCTTCAACACACACACACAGACACACCCAGACACACACACACACACACACACACACACCAAAAAAACAAAGCAAAACAAAAACCAAACAAAACCACCACCAGCACCAAAAACCAAAACCACTAAACCATAATGAAAAGAAAAGCACATAAAAACACAGAGTGTTTTGTATTATCAAACTACTTCAAAGAATGAAGTCTTCCATGGGATGTAGTTAGTATATCCAGTGCCATCCCACTGGAAAAATCAGATTTTCTCCCCTCCAGCAGTTATCTATTACAAATAGTTTCTTTATTTATGGTTTGCAGTTGTGCTCACTTCCCTCTACTCAGCAGTGGGATTTTGTTTAGTTTGAACTTATGCAGGTCTAGTGTGTATATTTTTGTGAGTTTCCACATACATCAGTCTTGTTATATAAGTAGGACATAGATTCTTTGGAGTCATCCACAAACTCTAGCTCTTACAATCATTCAACAAGTTCTTCTTTTTCCACATAGATCCCTGAGCCTTGAGGGCAGGAATTGGATAAAGACATCTCACTTTGAGTTGAGTGTTACTGTGTTTCATTGTCTGCACATTGTTTAGAAGTGGTTGTTTCGTGTATTGACCATCTACTTCCAGAAAAATCTCTTCTCTGATGAAGGTTGAGTGATGCAGTGTACCCATAGAACAGAAGTCATCTTATTACTATTTTCACTTAGTAGTAATAAGTTTCCCCCTAGAGCCCATGACCCATCTAGTCTCAGGTTCCTGGCTTCATTAACTGTTACATGGAAATGTGGGTTCCATCTCATGAAGTGGGCCATAAATCCAATAACCGGACTTTATAGCCGGTCCTGATGATACCAGATAAAACAGGGTCAGATGAAAGGGGAGGAGGGCCTCCCTAATCAGTGGACTTGGAAAGGGGCAGGGAGGAGATGAGGGAGGGAGTGTGGGTTTGGGAGGGAATGAGGGAGCGGGACACGGCTGGGATACAGAGTTAATAAAATGTAACTAATAATAAAAATAAAAATATAATGAATAAATATATAAATAAAATTTAATTATTAAAAAAAGAAAAAAGTGATTGGTTATTCCTATATTTGTGTCACTATTGCACCAGTATATCTTGCAGGCAGGTTGCTTTTGTAGATCACAGGATTTGCAGCTGGGTGAGATTGGTGAACATTTTTCTCCTCTGGTAGAGTGTAGTACATTTTAGCACTAAAAATGCTAAAAAGTAGAGGAGAAGCTTCTAGTTAAATACCAGCTCAGTTTCTCTGTGTTCTGTGACTTAAGTAAATGATGTCTTCAGAAATACATACTTACTATCAGGTTGTACAGAGCAACCAGTCACATTGGCAATAGACAGTAATATTTGGGGCTGACTACACTGGCCCCTAATCCAGTGACTTAATAAGATACAACCCATTTCAGGTATTGGTGGATTTGCTTGGTAGTGTTTGATGTCTAACTGGGGAATTTTCTTCTCCATTATATGATAACAACATTTAAATTCCTTGTATGTGTTTTAGGAAGACTGAAGCTACTGCCAGTGCTATTAGTTACCCCTTCTATTCTGGCTTTGGGGAGTTATTTATTAAAAGTAAGCTTCTCTAACCTTGTCTATGGAATAGTATAATTGGACTTAAGGCAGTCCTTGAGTCCTTTGGTGGCTATTCTCCATGTCAGATCTCTTCTTGTGTTATTGCATTCCTCCATTTATCACTGTGTAGTTTTATCTATATGCTGGATATGTCAATACTATTATGTACACAGTTCTAGTGAAGTGACATTGCCTATCCTACATCTCACTAAGGTTAAATTTATCCAGCTTTAAAAAGCAACTCATTTGTTATGAAAAGAAACATTTATGAATGCATAATATTGTGTATCACATATTTATGAATTTTTTAAAAATTCAAAACACGGAACACTGTGTTTGGGCTCTATTAAAATGTGGGGTGACAGAGATGAAATGAAGAATGATATAGATGGTGACTTCCAAATATAGAGAAATATTGCTTCTCTGCAGTGTTCTTCCTGCAGCCCCCTAACCATAACTAAATATCTGTGCAGTTTTTTTTTTAAATAAACTTTGAGAAATTTGGTATACTTTCATTTCCTCCTAACTTTAAATGTGAATGTTGTCACTGAGGTCTGGATTTTCCAGGCCACATCACATCAATCACATTTCTTGGCCATAAATATTGGCTTAAGAATACATTTGTGTTAAAATATTAAGAACTTCAGAGTGAAATGTTTCCAGAGTCTTTAGGTCCTTGACAATATGTTGAATTTTTCTGTCCTTTGAAGAGCACTAACCCTAGGAATCACCAGAACTACTGTGGTACTACAAAGGACAGGAAAATGAAGATAGAGTTTTTAGATAGGAAAAGTAATCTGGGAAGATAAGCAAAACTTTCAATCAACAGATGGAGAAAACAAAATATTCCATGACAAAAATAAACCTAAACAATATCTACACAGCAACATAATGCTACAGAAGATACTACAAGGAAAACGCCAATCTAATGAAATCAACTACAGTGAAGAAAAAAAGGGACATAGATAACCTCACAACAAAAAATCAAAAGAAAACAAGCACACAAACATACTATTACCACAAACTCCACCATAAATGGAACTAACATTCATTGTTCACTATTATCTATCAACATCAATGGACTCAACATTACAATAAAAATATACAGGTTAACAGAATGGTTGCAGAAACAGGATATAACATTCTGCTATATCCAAGAAAAACACATCTGCAACAAAGACAGACACTACCTCAGAGAAAAGGGCGGGAAAGGGTTTTTCAAGCAAACAGACCCAGAAAACAAACTTGAGTAGCTATCCTAATATCTGATAAAATGGAATTTCAACCGAAATTAATCAAAAAGGATGAGGAGAGACACTTCCTTAGCATCAAATGAAAAAAAACACCATGAGGATATCACAATCCTGAACATCTAGCCCCAAATACAAGAGAACATGAATTTGTAAAAAAAAAAAAAAAAAAAAAAAAAAGAAAATTATTAAAGCTCAAATCATACATCAATCGAACAGCATAACACTGTGATACTTCAACATTTCACTCTCACCAAGGGGCAGATAATCTAGACAGAAACTAAATAGGGAAATAATGACACTTGCAGAGTCCAAATCCAAATGGATCTAATAGATGTCTACAGAACTTTTCACCCAAACTCAAAAGAGTATACCATCTTTTCAGGACCTCACAGAACCTTCTGCAACATTGACCATGTATTCGGGCACAAAGCAAGCCTCAACAGATAGAAGAAGACTGAGATAATCCCTTGCATCTTATCAGATTAACATGGCCTAAAATTAGACCTCAACAACAACAGAGATAACAAAAATCCTACACATGCATGGAAATTAAACAACTTACTACTCAATGACAGCTGGATCAGGAAAAAAAAAAAAGAAATTAGAGACTTCCTAAAATTAAATGAAAATGAAGGCACAAATTACCTATAATTTTGGGACACAATGAAAGCAGTGATAAGAGGAAAGTTCACAACACTAAGTGCCTCCAGAAAGCAGCTTGAGATATCTCATACAAACAGCACACCTGAAAGACCTAGAAAAAAAGAAGTAGACACACACAAGACGAGTAGATGGCTGGAAAAAAATCAAACTCAGAGCTGAAATCAATGAATTAGAAACAAAGAAAACAATTCAAAGAATCAATGAGAACAAGAGCTGGTTCTTTGAGAAAATCAGTAAGATAGACTAACTCTTAGCCAAACTAACTAAAAGGCAGAGAGAAACTATTCAAATCAGCAAAATCAGAAACAAAAAATGGGACATAACTACAGACACTGAGGAAATTCAAAGACTCATCAGGTCTTATTTCAAAAGCTATACGCCACAAAATTTGAAAGTATAAATGAAATGGATAATTTTCTGGATAGATTACATTTACCAAAGCTAAACAAAGATAAGGTATATAGACTAAATAGTCCTATATACCTCAAGGAAATAGAAGCAGTCATCAAAAGTCTCCCTGCCAAAAAATGCCCATGGCCTCATGGTTTCAGTGCAGAATTTTACCAGACCTTTAAAGAAGAGCTAACTCCAATACTTTTCAAAATATTCCACAAAATAGAAACAGGAGGAACATTACCAAACTCATTCTATGAGGGCACAGTAACCTTGATACCTAAACCACACAAAGACCAAACAAAAAAGGAGAATGTTAGACCTATCTCCCTTATGATAATTGACACAAAAATACTCAATAAAATTCTTACAAACTGAATCCAAGAACACATCAAAGATATCATCCACTGTGACCAAATAGGCTTCATCCCAGGCATGCAGGCATGGTTCAATATAC
The DNA here is from genome assembly GCF_907164565.1 of Psammomys obesus. Classification (NCBI taxonomy): domain Eukaryota; kingdom Metazoa; phylum Chordata; class Mammalia; order Rodentia; family Muridae; genus Psammomys; species Psammomys obesus. Next base: position 3,271,449 of record NW_026594354.1, on the reverse strand, counting down.
GGAAATCTATCAATGTAATCCACCACATAAACAAAGGGAGGGGAAAAAACAAACAAACATGATCATCTCCTTAGATGCCAAAAAAGCATTTGAAAAAAAATCCAACACCCATTCATGTTTAAAGTCTTGAAGAGATCAGGGATACAAGGCACATACCTAAACATAGTGAAGACAATATACAGCAAGCGTATAGACAACATCAAATGAAAGTGAGAGAAACCTAAACCAATCCCACTGAAATCAGGCAAGGCAATGCTGCCCATTATCTCCATCTCTTCAACATAGTACATGAAATCCTAGCTAGAAAAATAAGAAAACTAAAGGAGATCAAGGGAATATACATTGGAAAGGAAAAAGTCAAAGTACCACTATTTGCAGATGACATGATAGTATATATGCGTGACCCTAAAAAATTCTACCAGAGAATTCCTTCAGCTGATAAACACCTTCAGCAAAATGGCTGGATACAAAATTAACTAAAAAAGTCAGTAGCTTTCCTGTATACAAAAGACAAAAGGACTGAGAAAGAAATTAAGGAAACAACACCATTTACCATAGCTACAAATTATAAAATGTACCTTGGTGTGTCTCTAACCAAGCATGTGAAAGACCTGTATGAAAGCAAACAAACAAACAAACAAACAAACAAAAAATCTTCAAGTCTTTGAAGAAAGAAATTGAAGACGATATCAGAAGATGGAAAAATGTCCCGTGTTGATGGATCAGTAGGATTTACATAGTGAAAATGTCAATCCTATCAACAGCAATTTAGAGATTTAATGTATTTCCCACCAAAATACTAACACAATTCTTTACAGAACGGAAATGACAATTCTCAATTTCTTATGAAAGCCAACAAACCCAGAGTTGCTAAAAGAATCCTATACAATAAAGGATTTCTGGACGTAATTCCATCCCTGATTTCAAGCTTTACTATAGAGCAACAGTAATAAGAAGTGTATGGTACTGGCATAGAAACAGAATAGTGGAACAATGGAATCAAATAGAAGACCCAGAAATAAACCCACACACCTACAGATGCTTGATTTTTGACAAAGAAGCCAAAACAATACAATGGAAAAAAGATAGCATATTCAACAAATGGTGCTGGTTTAACTGGATGTCCATATTTAGAAAAATGCAAATAGAACCATATTTATCACCCTGCACAAGACTAAAGTCCAAGTGGATTAAAGACCTCAACATAAAACCAGACATACTAAACCTGCTAGGAGAAAAAGTAGGGGAGAGCCTGGATCTCAGTGGCACAGGAGAAAACTTCCTGAACAGAACACCAACAGCACAGGCTCTAAGATCAACAATCAATGAATGGGACCTCATGAAACTGAAAAGCTTCTGTAAAGCAAAGGACATGGTCATCAGAAAAAAAAAGGCAGCCTTCAGAGAGGGAAGGGATCTTCACCAACCCTATATCTTACATAGGGCTAATATTAAGAATACATAAATACCTCAAGAAGTTAAAAAGCAGTAAACCAAGTAATACAATTAAAAATGGGGTACAGAGCTAAACAGAGAATTCTCATAGAGGAATATTGAATTGCAGAGAAACACTTCAAGAAATGTTTAACATCCTTATCTATAAGGGAGATGGAAATCAAAACAACACTGAGATTTCACCTTACACCCATAAGAATGGCTAAGATCAAAAACTCAAGTGACAACACACACTGGAGATGGTATGGAGCAAAAAGGAACTCTCCTCCATTACTGGTGGGAATGCAAACTTGTACAACCACTTTGGAAATCAACCCAATGCTTTCTCAAAAAATTCAGAATATTGCTATCTCAAGATCCAGCTATACCACTCCTAGGCATATATCCATAGTATGCCCAACTCTACAACAAAGACATTTGCTCAGCCATGTTCTTAGCAGATCTATTATTAATAGCCAGAAGCTGGAAACAATCTAGATGTCCCTCAATGGAGGAATGAATGCAGAAAAGATCATCTTGAGTGAGGTAACCCAGAAGCAGAAAGACACACATGGTATATACTTACTCATAAGTGGATATTAGCCATATAGTATAGGATAAACATACTAAAATCTATACTACTAAAGAAGTTAAGCAACAAGGAAGACCCTAGAGTAGATGCTCAATCCTCATTCAGAAGGAAAAATGAGATAGACATTGGAAGCAGGAGAAGACAGGGAACAGGACAGGAACCTACCACAGAGGGCTTCTGAAAAACTCTGCTGGTGGAGGTGTTGAAATAGAGGCTGAGACTCATAGCCGACATTTTGGCAGAAGTCATGGAATTTTAGGAAAGAAAGGGGAGATACGAAGTCCTGGAGGGGACAGGAGTTCCAAAAAGAGACTAACAGAGTGAAAAAAAAAAAAAAAAAAAAACAACAAACAAACCTGAGCCCTTGGAGTCCTTTAGAAACTGATACCCCAACCAAGGTCAATGTGTGGAGAGGACCTAAAACCCTGGCTAGGTTGTAGCACATAGACTTAGTCTTTAAGTGGGCTTCCTAGTAAGGGGAGCAGGGGCTTTCTCTGGCATGAACTCAATGACAGGCTTCTCTGATCATTTTCCATGGGGGATGCAGCCTTGTGAGGCCACAGAAGAAGACAATGCAACCAGTCCGGATGAGAACTGATAGGCTATGGTTCTTGGGATCCTGCCATGTTTCATGCCTCCCACAAAGAAATGTAGGCTATGCTTTCAGAAATAATTGTATAGTATGCACCTCAGTGAATGCTGCAGTGAATATAAAATATTTTATGAAATATTTTATGAAACCATTAGTCAAGTTATATGGATATAGGATATCCGTATAATCTGTGTGTCTCAAATTTTTGATAAATTTACTTGTCCACAAGATAAATCATGTATGGGATGCAACTAATAAAAAATACACTAAGAAGATTTAAATGAAATTCTTAATGTTTTACTTATTCTTATTTATTTTTATTTCTTATGTAGTTATTTCTCAGTATTTGCATATAGTTGTTCCAGAAATGGTTGTGGACAGACATAATAACAATCAACTAAAAATCAAGAGACATTTTCAAATAATGGCCATAGTTTTAAGATATCCCTTTTCATCAGTTATCAAAAATTTTTCAATGTCAGGAATTATTTTTAAATTTTTTTTTCATCAAAAGGAATATATATTTTTTGGTAGTGAAGTAGAAGCCAGTATGGGCAAAAGAAATATTAAAATCCTACCCTATATCACATCCTTTTCTTCATTTGTCTCATAATATCTTAGTTTCCTTTGCCAAATAGTTAAGAACAATATAGTTCACCTTTACATAAGAAGTCAGAATATTTTATGGGTAAACGGATGCAAGGAATTGATCATATATAATAATAGAAATTTCTGAGTTATATGAAATGACTGATAACGAATGTTGTTCCTTATAGAGTAATATTTTTTCAGAAATGACATTTTTACATGGGCCACTTCAGTATATAAAATCTAATGTGTAATAAAATAACCAAAGTACTGCTTTTCATTTTCTTCCCACTAAAGAAATAATTTTGTATGTTAAACCTGTATGTTTTTTTGTGATATCTGTTGAGATACCACTTACCCAAGAGGTATTTTTAAATTGTTCTTTCCCTTTGTACACAAAGGAATTTATTTGGTGAGTATTGGTTAAAACATTTGTGGTCAGAACAACTGAAACCAAAATGTAACTTAATTGGAAATTGATTAGATACCAAGAAAAATTTTTTTCTGGGAAGAAAACATTAATCAGTAAAGTTTCAACAGAAAAATAAATCTGATATTTTTAGAAAGAGTTGTATTTCAGCATTTACAAATTCTACTGTAGCTATAAATGTCAACCCCCAGCTGCCAAATTTCTTCTAAGAAAAAAAAATACTGTGTTCAAGAAATGAAGTTTAATTAAAGACAGATTAGGAATTCTAGTTTATGATCATACTACCCTAAAAGTGTCTGATCTCTTCTGATCTCAAAAGCTAAGCTGGTTAGTACTTGAATGGGAAACAGATTTAGAATGTAATTTTTTTGCTTTTTTCCCCTTCTCTCTGTTTTATCTTGTGGTGCACAAATCCCATAGTGATGATTAAGTGGTAGGCTACCATCTTGAATCTTATCACTATCCATGGAGCTGAGATCAGTATTAGACGAATAATGGGTCATAGAATTATACCCTTGGGGGAGTGCATGAGTCTCAGTTAGTAAAAGTACTATTTGCCTCCTGTGGACAAAAAGGTATGGTGGGCTATCGTATTAATCCTAATACTGCATAGATTAAAAATTCTCCATGGGAAAATATGTCAGGAAATGGCAAAGAAATGTTTCCTTTCAATAGCTCTTGAAGAAACCTGGGATAAGTATTGAAAAGTTCTTTTAGGAATGCTGTTATTTTCTGCTACTAGCTTCAGATGAGAGCAGAAAGTTGTATAAAGGGGTGTGGAATCATAGCCTTTATCAGAGCCAAGAGCTGTAATTATGCAAAGAAGCCCTAGAAAGACAGTGGATTGCATGCTCCTACATGTTTGTTTGTTTGTTTGTTTCATTTTTGTCAAGCCTTCCTTGAGATGCTTTCTGAATACTAGAAATTTTGTATGTGGACAGATAATTAGACTCTTCTATTCTTTTTTTTTTTTTCACTCGAAATCTCCAGTCGACATCATTAAGAAATTCTTTGTCATAAAGTATGGGTACAGAAAAGCTAAATTTAAATTTGTCACCTTAGTAGTAAAAAGAGCAGCAAAGTGTGGGTGAAATGAAATATAATGAGTGCATGAAATATGCCTTATTAACTTTAAAATTATTATATTTCTTGTGTCTCTGTACATGTACACACACACACAAACACATACACAGTACAATACATATGTGGAGAGCAGAAGACAAGGTGTAAGAGTTGGTTCTCTCCTTTCACAGTGTGCATTCCATGAATAGAGTTAATGTTACCAGGCTTCGCAGCAAACCTGTTAACTCACTGAACAATCTCACTGGCCCAATGCCTTGATAACTTTAAATTTATTCAAGACTAAAGAAAGATGGTGTAAATGGAATGTTTACCGCTAAAATGGGTTTTTCTTTTTGAGTGCAGAGAAAACTCCCAAAAGATCAGGACATAACTCATTGTCATGAATTCAGAACATGTGCGTGGCTATCAGGCAGGCTATGCAAATACAACACTCAGTGATTAAAATAGCACAAGTTTTAGGCCATTCAAATCCCTCTTCCTGGAAAGCAATAATAATTTTAAAATGTAAAAGTTACAGCAAATGTCAATTCGTGGTTTGAGCTCATGCTTATGGAAACAGGATATCTTCTTTCTTATCTTTAATTTTTCTATTTTTGAGATTATAGATTGATTACATAATTTCTCTCACACCCCTTTCTTCCTTTTAAACCCTCCCATATACCACTCTACACTGTCCTCCAAATTCATGGCCCGTTTTTAAAAATTGTACACACACACACAAACACGTGCGCGCGCGTGACTGAGGGCTGACTGACACTGAACAAAAGATTGGCTTGATATTCAATGGTGACAGCCATCTCTCCTGTTGTCATCTTTCCTCAGTTGCCTATAGTCCTTTGGATCATTTTTCTCTGTCTATTCTGGCATGTTTGCTGGTGTCACAGATGTTTTCTTTTAGCTATGGTCAATAGGGACCTCTCTTATGATTCTATAGGGGAAATACAGGCATTTCTGAACTTTAACTGAGGAGGGTTGCAGATGTGTGAATTGAACGTAACTGTTTAGCTGAATTACATATACATTTTATTTATGGTTCAGTATAGACATAATCAGCATTGAATATTAAATATTGGAAAGAAAGTTTAGTATGGGGCTGTACTACAGTGAGCATGTTAGCTGTGTATTCATGACAGCTATGGGCTTTTTTCCAGCTTTTTAAAATTTTTCTTCATTTTTATTACAGTTTATTAAATTTGTATTCCAGCTGTAGTCCCCTCCTTCCTCTCCTCCCAATCTTGCCCTCCCTCCCTTTTCTCCTCCCTTTCCCTTCCCCCAGTCCACTGATAGATGAGGTCCTTCTCACCTTCCATCTGGCTCCAGCCTATCAGATCTCATCAGGACTGGCTGCATTGTCTTCTGTGGAGTGGTAAGGGTGCCTTCACATCAGAGGGAGGTGATCAAAGAGCCAGCCACTGAGTTCATGTCAGAGACAGTCCCTGTTCTCCTTACTACCACATGGACACTGAGCTGCCATGGGCTACATCTGAGCAGGAGTTCTAGGTTATCTTCATCAATGGTTCTTGGTTGGAATATCAGTCTTAGAAAAGACACCTGTGCCCAGATATTTTTTATCTCCTTGTGGAACTCCTGTCCCCACCAGGTCTTTCATCTCCCCTTTCTTCATAAGATTCCCTGCACTCTCCCCAAAGTTTGACTATGATTCTCAGCATCTGCTTTGATACCTTGCTGGGTAGAGTCTTTCAGAGGCTCTCTGTGGTAGACTCCTGTCCTATTCCCTGCTTTTTCCCTCTTCCATTATCTACCCTGTTTGCCTTTCTGAATGAAGATTGATCATCTTACCCAGGTTCCTCCTTCTTGCTTAGCTTCTTTATGTGTACAGATTTTAGTATGAGTATCCTATATTGTATGTCTAATATCCATTTATAAATGAGTATATGCCATAATACCTTGTGTGTCTTTCTGCTTTTGGGATGCCTAACTCAGGATGATCCTTTCTAGTTCCTACCATTTGCTTGCAAATGTCATGACTTCCTTGTTTTTAATTGCTGAATAGTATTCCATTGTGTAAACGTACCACAATTTCTGTATCCATCCTTAGTTGAGGGATAACTGGGTTGATTCCAGATTCTGGCTCTTATGAATAAAGCTGCGATGAACATGGTTGGACAAATGTCCTTGTTGTATACTTGAGTATCTTTTGGATATATGCCTAGGAGTGGTATAGCTGGATCTTGAGGAAGCACTATTCCTAATTGTCTGAGGAAATGCCAGATTGTTTTCCAAAGTGGTTGTACAAGTTTTCATTCCAACCTGAAATGGAGGAGGGTTTTCCATTTCTCCATATCCTCTTGAGCATGTGTTGTCACTTGAGTTTTTTTATCTTAGTCATTCTGATGGGTGTGAGGTGAAATTGCAGGGTTGTTTTGATTTGCATATCCTTGATAACTAAGGATGTTGAACATTTTATGAAGTATTTCTCTGCCATTAGGTATTCCTCAAATGAAGAATTCTCTGTTTAGCTCTGTACCTCATTTTTTAATTGGATTACTTGATTTGTTGCTGTTTAACTTCTTGAGTTCTTTATATATTCTGGATATTAGTCCTCTCTCAGATATGGCATTGGTGAAGATCCTTTCCCAGTCTGTAGGTTGTCATTTTGTTCTGATGACAGTGTCCTTTGCTTTACAGAATCTTTTCAGTTTCATGAGGTCCCATTTATTGATTGTTGATCTTAGAGCCTGTGCTGTTGGTGCTCTGTTCAGAACATTGTCTCCTGTGCCAGTGAGTTCAAGTCCTTTCAGCTATGGGCTTTTTTTTTTAATTTTGGATATGAATATAATTTGTTTCTCCTTGTAAACATCTTGATGAAATATTAGTGGATATACAATGGCATATACACATTATGGAACTGTGGTAAATAACTGCTAAAAATCCTACCTAGAGAAACTTCTGTGAGAATTATAATTCCATACCGGAGGCACGTAAAATGCTGTTAAGAGTGGGGTGGGATCAGAGGGTATAAAGGGACCAGCTTTCACTGAATTAGATCCTGAGACACATGTCAACCTATCTCCCATCCATCCACAGTGTGTGGTATTTCTAGGCAGAATCTAAAATCTCAGGGATTGAATATATTTTAGTGGTTTGTCATTAGCCCTTTAAACTTAAAACAGTGGCTAGACATTGAGTGGACAAAGGGCCAACTCACATTTGTGAAAGCTAGTTGTTCGATTTTAGGAATTTTGAAATCAGTCATTAAATCTCTGTAACTTGGAACAGGCTGTCCCCACCCTGCTTCCCAGAGAGCCACTTGATACAATATATCACCATACTGCTGGGCATGACATTTCTTGTACATGGAAGGATAAGCTTACAATTAGAGTTCTTGATCCTGACACAAGATTCTGACTTTTCTTTAGTCATCTGGTTACTTAATCTTGTTCTTATCTCAAAGATACCTACATTACTGAGTGTCAGATGTACCAAAATCCTTCTCTGTGTTGATCATGCCTGTAACCTTAGTTATTTCATATCTTTTATGATTTCATCTTCTCTTGGTGGTTTTATTCTGGTGGAGAACATAACTAGATTTAACTCACCTGCTTTTATTCCTGACCTATGTATTTGCTATGTCTGACATCCATACTTTCAGATCCAGAGAGATAAAAAAGGATTTGGTCACTATCTGTACGGTTTCCAAGAATATTTCAAATTCTAGCAGACACCATTGGTGCTCTCTTATTGCCCTACAGCATGTATAATTTTAGCATGCCTCCCCTGCAATCACCTGCATTCTCCTGGTGTTTCTTTTCTAGGTGGATCAAGGTGGAGGTGGAGGTGACCTAATGATTGCATAATGGTGAGATAATAAGGAGGGTTTTCATCTAATGTATGACAGCAGCTGAAGTTAAATACCCTCACTTCTTTTTGTTCTCAGGTGTAACAACTCTGAAGGATGTTCTACAACCATTTATAAAAAGTTGTCAATGGGATTTTGTTTCATAGTAGTACTTACTCTTGAACATGGCAGTCTGTTATTTTCGCCTCCTTTGCCAAATCACATTTAATCTGTTCTGCAGGTAGTTCTAGAAATCTCCTCCAAATTAGACCACTAGCATATACATCTTCCTTCTGAGACTGATTCTGGAACTCAGTCTATGACACTCCTTCTCCTATTAGTATGTCAATCACAGATTGTAAAACATTTATGAACTAAATTCTGTAAAGCACTCAAGTTGTAATACCCAAGTTAGAAGATTCTTAACTAGCCGATCACACAGTTGTTAAACTTGGTGTCTGTTTTATTTTTTTTTTAATTTTATTTTTTTCTTATCAGTTACATTTTATTAACTCTGTATCCCAGCCATGTCCCGATCCCTCATTCCCTCCCAGTCCCTCCCTCCCTCCCTCATCTCTACCGTGCCCCTTTCCAAGTCCACTGATAGGGGGGAATCTCCTCCCCATTCATCTGATCCTGTTTTATCAGGTATCTTCAGGACTGGCTGCAAAGCTCTCCTCTGTGGCCTAACAGGACTGCTCCTCCCTTGGGGGATGGGGAGGCCAAAGAGCCAGTCATTGAGTTCCTGTTAGAAATAGTCCTTGTTCTCCGCACTTTGGGAAGCCAATTGGTTACTGAGCTACCACAGGTTACATCTGAGCGGAGGTTCTAGGTTATATCCATACATGGTCCTTGGTTGAATGCCAGTCTCAGAAAAGACCCTGTGCCCAGATATATTTGGTCTTTGTGGAGCTCCTATCCTTTCCCCATCAGACTAACTCCCCTTCTTTCTTATGATTCCCTGTACTCTGCCAAAGGTTTGGTCATGAGTCTTTGCTTTAAAAACACTGCTAGTTAGATTCTTTCAAATGCGCTCAGTAGACTCGTGTCATACATTCAATGCACATCCCATCTGTCTTTCTAAATGAGGATTGATCATCTTACCCCATGTCCACTCTCTTGATTATCTTTTTTAGGTGTATAGATTTCATTATGTTTATCATATCGTATAGGTCTATATGAGTGAGTATATACCGTGTTTGTCTTTCTCCTTCTGGGATATTTCACTCAGAATGATCTTTTCTAGATCCCACCATTTGCCTGCAAATTTCATGATTTCCTCCTTTTTGATTGCTGAGTAGTATTCCATTGTGTACATTGGCCAAACATTTTGTAGTGGTTTTTGGGTTTTCCTTTGGTCATATAAGATATAAGTAACACACATGTCCTTGATTTGAGTTGACTGCTTTATATTTAAATCTCTGAATAAATACAAAATGACATTATTCTTAATTATGTGACTTACAAAATGTATAACAATATTTCAGTCTGTATTTGTAGATGCATACTTCTTTAATTTTTGAAACAGAATATTTCTGGAAGATGCATCAACCACTACTTGGTATGACCCAGGAATGTTTACAAATGCAAACATTTTTAATCCAGAACACATGAGTCATATTTTCTGCACCCTACAAATATACTTGCCATCAGAAATTGTGAAAGAATAAGAAATTGGCATGGGCCTTTCTAGAGAGAGGGGAAAAAACCCACCAGTATAATATGATCTAAACATTTTCACTTATAATGAGTTTTCTCTTCCTTTTGCTAATAGAAAGGAAAAATTTAATTCCTAAAATGATAGAAAATAAAGATATAACATGAGTTTGTATTTTATAATGTTAGTGAATTTCCAACATAAGGGAGGGGCATAGGAAGAGAAGAGAGAAGGAGGGTGGGATTGGGAGGAGACGAGGGAGGCTGACACAGCCCAGATACAAATTGAGTAAACTGTAATAAATGATAATGATAATAATAATAATAAAAATTTAAAAAGTGTTGGAGTACAAATCAAAGAGTATCAACTACAGTTTTTTAGTCATTAGACTCCCTGTAAAAATAGAAGGGAATCAATTAGGGCTGTTAGATCTTTCTAAGTTTTACTATTTAAATCATTCAACATTAGTTGTGAATATTTATTTATCACATTTAGTGTTATTCCATACTTTGAGACTTCTTGAGTTTTTTTTATAATTTGCTTATAACACAATTTCAATTCAAAAAATAAGTGGAAATTTTTGCTAACAGCCATGAATTTCTTAATTCAGATGAATGCAAACAAATATAACCATGCTATTTTTATTTGAAGACCTGTAGTTCATGAGAATCAGCCTTTCTATAGATTCAATAATTGTATTCTTGCTTATGCTGTAGAAAGAACTATTTACTGCAGTTCTTTTGAACTTGGTTATCTGACTTATGTGATTCAAATTTTTTAATGTAAAATTTGTGGTTCTGTGAAGTATTGCTGCAGAAATTAGGATTTTTCTGAGACCTTTGAAAGCCTGAGGGCAGATAGTACTTGCTGCCAAATGGGTGTAGCAGCATCTTGGCTCACGCATCATTGTGAAAAATGTTTTTATTCCCATTCACTAATTGCGATTTATTAATTTTTGATCCTAAGAAGTGACTTTTACTGATAGGGACTGTCCTCACCTTCCATCTGACCCTTGCCTATCAGGTCTCAACAGGACAGTGGACTGAGGGAGGGGCGTGGGAGGAGAAGAGAGAGAGAAAGTGGAATTGGGAGGTGACGAGGGAGGGAGCTACAGCTGGGATACAAAGTGAATAAATGGCAATAATTAAAAAATAAATAAAAATTAAAAAAGAATAGAAAAAACATTGTAAATTATGGAAATTTGAGAGTAAATCAGGGTCCAGTGTAATCTCAAAAACATTAGTGACTTTTTAATTTTACCAAGTAAAATCACTGACGCCCCATCTCTCATGGCTTTGAATACAAATACATGTTGTTTCCTATCTCAGTTTTTTGATTGAATGCCTACTGTTAACATTGTCATCCATCTATAAGACTATCCATTTATGTGTGAAGGTCAAAGAAAACATCCTACAATAAGTTTTAAAAACTGTTTTATGGTTAAGATAAAACCCTGTTGTCTTGTTTATCAATGCCCACTCTTTACAGTCTTTCATTCCTGTTTGAATTCCAGCCAGAGCTGAATGAGTTGCAACACTCACATTTTTATAAAGGGATGTGTTTAAAAAGAACCTCATTTAATATTCAAATCACCTACAGTCTATTCTGAGGCAGAAGAATCTTTTAAAAAATTGATTTTCATCTTCACTCACGTAAAAAGGGGGTCAGAAATGAATACCTCTTCAAGAATTGTTCATGTATAGAAGGTATCCAGTTTGCCTGATGACCTCATTGTAGATATATGCCAAGGGATGGTGTTCATTATGGTCCTACCATTAATGTGTTTTTAATGTGTCCTCTTTTAAGGTAGCAACCTAATTATTGGCCTGTCCATAAATTTGGTACATGTGCATTTATTTTGTCATTTAGGATGAAAATTCAACCAAGTATATGTTGAAAGTTTAAAGTGAATTCATTCACTTTCTCTTTTCCCTAACTATTTTCCAGACTATTTAGGGAAATGACAATTCTTCAGAGTAAATCAAAATAGGCACAAATCCAAGAGGCTAAATTTAGTTTTTGTGAATGTCTTCTTACCATAAATATTTCCAAGTTAGCTCAATTAATTGAGTATGCAACTATGAACTGCCCCAAGGAATTGGTAGTAGAGGCTTAGTGTGATATACCTTTTAAAATTTGATTTTTTGAAAAAAAAAAAATATATATATATATATATATATTACAATTTTGACTTCTTTAAAAAAATCCAAGTGCTGGAGAGTTATCTCTGGTGAGTGACTGTCCATGCAGAAATTATCTTGTACGTTTGACCTCAGGCTCTAGGCAATTTTTCATGTGTGTATGTGTATGACAGAGAGAGAAAAAGAAAGGGAGAGAGACAGAGAGACAAAGAGAACTGGGGAAAGAGAGGGAGGGGAGAGAGAAGAAGAGGGAGGAAGGGAAAGGGAGGGAGAGGGAAATCTGATTTTAGTTTCCATGGGAATAGGCTAAATAAGGACTTTAACAGACAGGAGTATGGCAGTTCCCAGCTGCTGAGTTTTAGCACAGTATTATTGAGACAAAATCTGAATGTATCCCAATCCTTTCTATTACAAGATCAATATTATAATTTGGTACCTGGGACATATAATTTTAATTTAATTTAATTTAATTTTTTATTTTAATCACAGGTCATTCACTTTGTATCCCAGCCATAACCTCCTCCCTCTTTCCCTCCCAATCCCATCCTCCCTCCCTCATCTCCTCCCTGCCCCCTTTCAAGTCCACTGATAGGGAAGGTCCTCCTCCCCTTTCATCTGACCCTAGCTTATCAGGTATCTTCAGGACTGGCTGCAATATCCTTATCTATGGCCTAGCAAGGCTGCTCCTCCCTTGGGGGAGGGGGGGCGGTGTCAAAGAGCCAGTCATTGAGTTCATGTCAGAAATAGTTTCTGTTCCCCTTACTAGGGAAAGTCACTTGTATACTGTACTACCATGGGCTACATCCGAGCAGGGGTTCTAGTTATATCCATGCATGGTACTTGGTTGGAAATAGAGCCTCATAGAAGTCCCCTGTGCCCTGATATATTTGGTCCTTGTGGAGCTCCTTTCCTCTCTAGGTCATACTAACTCCTCCTTCTTTTATATGATTACCTGCACTCTGCCCAAGGTTTGGTTGTGAGTCTCAGCACCTGCTTATAATTTTGGTTACCAGCTTTTTGTGTGTGACAGTGATAATCATTTATTCACTCAGTTAACTCAGTGAAAAGAATTTAATCAGAAAACTCTCCCCAAATAATTGTTCCTTTACCCTATGCACATATTGCTTGGTTACTATCTTTGTAATTTTTTACCCCCAATTTATATACACTCAGAAATCCCCCCATCATCTAAATGCCATTGGGAAATCTACAGAAAAAAAGAGGTGAAATTTTTCTTTAGGTTTCTGTTGACTGTGTAAAGGGTCTGTGCTCTTAGATGTTTGGTGCCCTGATTTTATTGGCTTATTTGCTATTGTTCATTAAAATAAAGCTGGGAACTGATTTCTTTCTATAGAGACAGACCTATGATATTGTGACCATTAAGCTAAAAAACATACCATATGCAAATTGTATTTTTGTAAAAAGTTATTGGCCTGCTGCCATTTAAATTTTTCTTGCGAATCTATGAGGAGATTTGACGCATGCATAAAAATGTGAGAGCAAATGAAATTTTAAAAAGATAAGTGTGTGAGGTTTTGGATACACAATTTTGTTTGATTTCATCATTTCACAATTAACACTGATACTGAAGGATCATATTGCATCTCACAAGCATATATGATTTTGTGGTGTCAATAAACTAGATATAAAGAAAGGGGAGAGCAAAAAGTTTAAAATCTTTATGGTTGGAATTTAAAAAGTTCTCTCTCCCTCTGTGTGTGTGTGTGCGTGCGCACACACACGCTTGTGCAAGTGTGAGCAGGAGCTCATGCTTGTGCCAGCCTGAGCACTCAAGTATGGTGGTGTTTGCCAGAGACAGAGTAGGTGTGTGTTGGATGTGTACGCATGTGGAGGATAAAAGACAACCCAAAGGTGTGATTCTCAACCTCCATCCCTTCTGCCTTGTTGGAGAAAGTTTCTTGCTGTTTACTGCTGGATATACCAAACTAGGTGACCAGTGAGGCTCTGGAGATCCTCTTGTCTCTGCCTTCTATCTTTCTGTAGGAATACAAATGCATGGTACTTTAACCAGTGTTACCTGGGCTCTAGTGATCTGAACTTAGCTTCTTTAAACCACAGTTTCCTCTCCTTCCACTTTTCCCAGCTTCTCCCCACCTTCCTTCTCCTTCAGATCCACTCAGTCTCCATTTCCTCTTAAGAAAGAAGAAAACAGGAAACAACCTAGGAACCTGCCACAGGGGCCCTCTGAAAGCCTCTGCCCTGCAGACTATCAAAGCAGATGCTGAGCCTGATGGCCAACTGTCGGGCAGAGTGAATGGAATTTTAGGTAAGAAGTGGGAAATAGCAAGAGCTGGAGAGGACAGGAACTCCACAAGGGGAGCAACAGAACAAGAAAATTTGAAGACAGGAAACTTCCCAGAGACTCATACTCCAACCAAGGACTATTCATGGAGATAACCTAGAACCCCTGCACAGATGTAGCCCATGGCAGTTCAGTGTCCAAGTGGGTTACATAATAATGGGAAGAGGGACTGCCTCTGACATAATCTGATTGGCCTGCTCCTTGATCACCTCCCCCTGAGGGGGGAGCAGCCTTACCAGGCCACAGTAGAGGACAATGCAGCCACTTCTGATGAGAACTGATAGACTAAGATCAGAAGGAAGGAGAGGAGGACCTCCCCTATTAGTGGATTTGGGGAGGGGCATGCATGCAGAAAGGTGAGGGAGGGTGGGATCGGGAGGGGAGGAGGAAGGGGCTTATGGGGGGGGTACAAAATGAACAAAGTGTAATTAATAAAAGTTAAATAAAAAATTAAAAAAATAAATACATTTTAAAATGTAAAAAAAAGAAAGAAAGAAAGAAAGAAAAGAGACAACAGGCAAACAGCTCAAAACAGGATACAATAAGACAAGGCAAAGCCTTCATATTGAAACTGGACAAGCTAACTCAATAAGATGAAAAGAGCCTCCAAAGCAGGCAAGAGTAAGAGATACTCCCACTCTCACTGTTAGAAGTCTAACAAGAATCCCAAGCTAACAGCCATATGCTTGTGTAACAAGCAATTTAACCAATGAACCATCTCCCTAGCCCCTACACTTGGGATTTGATACCTAGACTGAAAATGAAAAGGTTCATAGGAAGATAGGATTTTAATATGAAAAGACTGTCAATGAAGGACTCACTGTGTTTTGCATGAGTCATTTCCTGAGGTTTGTGTACTAAATGGCTTGGAGTCTTCTATAGTCTATAAATGCTATGTGCAAGCATAAACTATCACTCTTTGCTGAAAGCTAGTCAGGTGGAGAGGAACTGTGAGATTGCCAGTCATCAGTGGGATGGTATTCCCTGTTGATTTTGTTTCTGTATGTAGGTGTGGAATGATGTAAAAATGTATATTTGGACAACAAGAAAATTCAATAGTATACAATATGGGACAATTACTTCTGAAAAAAAAAATGGACCATTACACTGATTTTTTTCTTGAACTTCTCTTTTAAATTTTTAAATTTTAATTATTATTATTTATTTCAATTTATTTACTTTGTATCCCAGCTGTGGCCCCCTACCCTTTTCTCCTCCCAGTACCATCCACTCTCCTTTTCTCCCCCTATCCACCTCCCCTAGTCCCCTGATAGGAGAGCAACTTCTCCCCTTCTATCTGACCCTAGCCTATCAGTTCTCATCAGGACTAGCTGCTTTGTCTTCCTCTGTGGCCTGGCAAAGTTGCATCCCCCAGGGAGAGGTGTTGGAGAGGACCTAAAACCCCTCCTCAAATGTAGCCCATACACTCTTTAACTTTTTTAAAAGAGAAAAATACTGCAAAGTTGCCCTCGCATCTTTTAGTCTCACTGATACAAATGCATAGCTTCTTCAGACCTGTTTAAGTCTATAAGTTATTGACTTGTGTATACCACACATGCACAACAAAAAACATCTAGGCTTGTGGATGTACAGAAGACATTAGCCATCATGAAATAAAAGGGCACACAACACACACACACACACACACACACACACACACACACAGAGAGCCCTTTTTTCAAAATGATGATTATATTTTCTTCTCCTTCTTCTTCTCCTCCTTCTCTTTCATTCTCCTCCTCTTCCTCCTCCTCCTCCTCCTCCTCCTCCTCCTCCTCCTCCTCCTCCTCCTTCTTCTCAACAGACTGTCTACACAGTCCAGAATACCCTTGAACTTACAAGGATCCTCAACCTACCTAATGCTGAGATTATAGATGTATACCACTGCACGTGGTTAAAATGATAGGGTTTTTCATATAGCATCTATGAATGTATGTATGTATTGTCATCTATCTATCTATCTATCTATCTATCTATCTATCTATCTATCTATCTATCATCTTGCATTTTCTATGTTATTGAGGATTTAATACATGTATACAGCAGAATACAATCATACTCACCCTTATGCTCACCTTCAGCTCCTCCCTATTCCTACAATATCCATCCCCCAATTTGTAATGTTTTCTGATAACCAACTAACTCTAATTAGTCTTGCCCATGCATGTTTGGGTGTGGGGCATGCAGTAGAGCACTTTTAATCCTGTCAGTGATCACATCCTCAATAAAGAACCATTCTTCTTCTTAGCAGCTGTTAATTGACAATAACTAACTTTATTAGTAACGTGTTTATTAATGCTTCTTGTTAAAATTGTTTCAAATTCTTGTGGGAAATTCTCTTGGGTAAGTTTTTCATTAAATCTCATCTGACCAAGTGCTGCCTGCCATAGATAAAAGTGTGACAATATGTGACTCACATATTGTCAAGCTGGAGAAGCAACTGTACTATTTGATATAGCATGGTTTTATGCTTATCCTTCTCAGAACTGACTAAGTTTAACTAATTATGTTTTCGAGTGGTTGGGTATACTTTCCTAGTTAAAATATATATATATATATATATATATATATATATATATATATATAT
>NW_026594354.1:3211132-3254123 GCF_907164565.1 Psammomys obesus | reverse complement strand
TATATATATATATATATATATATATATATATATATGTATATATATGCTAGCAGAATCATCTGTTTGCCTAGTGTAAAGAAACCCAACTGGAAATTCAGTACAACTGTGGAGATTCCAGAAAAATAGATAAGAACTTTTCTGAACTGCATATATGGTTACTCTGAGAAACAGGCGTTTCAATATACTGATGTGGGTACTACTTTAACAGTTCTTTAACCCTCAAATTTATAAAATAATATGCAATTTCCAGAACTTCTTTCATAAGAGATGACAGTAAGAGACACATTTTGATGTTTTGATGGCTGGAGATCTTTTTAAACATAACAAAATATTTGGTGTGTATTCTTCAGTGTTTTATTTTTCATCTGTATAAATGATGTGATGTAAATATATTTAAATTTAAACATTGTCTTAAATAATAAAAATGTAATAAAACTGCTTTGTTATACTGCTAAAGAAACATTTAATTATAATGGTACTTTATTGTTAGCAGTTACTGAGAGATGTTTCTTTTTGTATGTTTGATGGTGGGCTTTTTTTTTTTTTTGAAAGGGTTTCTCTGTGTAGTCTTGGTTGTCCTGAACTCACTTTGTAGACTAGACTGGCCTTGAACTCACAGAGTTTGCCCCTGCCTCTACCTCCCTAAGTACTGGGATTACAGGCAGACACCACCACACCTGGCTGACAGATGCTGATTTTACTGTTAAAAAATTAATTGCAGCCAGTCCTGATGAGATCTGATAAGCTAGGGTTAGATGGAAGGGGAGGAGGACCACCCCTATCAGTGGACTTAGAGAGGGGCAGGGAGGAGATGAGGGATGGAGGGTAGGATTGGGAAGGAATAAGGGAGGGAACTATAGCTGGGATACAAGGTAAAAAAAAAAAACTGTAATATAAAAAATAAAAAAAATCTGCATTGATTGTCTGCAGGGCAGAGCCTTTCAAAGGCCCTCTGTGTCAGGCTCCTGACTTGTTCTCTCTTTTCTCCTTCTTCTGATGTCCATCCTCTTTGCCTTTCTGGATAGGAATTGAGCGTTTTAGTCAGGGTCCTCTCTCTTGATTTTTTTCTTTAGATGTACAGAGTTTAGTAGGTTTATCCTATATTATATGTCTATATGAGTGAGTATATACCGTGTGCATCCCTCTGCTTCTGGAATAGCTCACTCAGGATGATCTTTTCCAGATCCCACCATTTACCTGCAAATTTCATCATTTCCTTGTTTTTTATTGCTGAGTAATATTCTATTGTGTAGATATACCACAATTTGTGCATTCATTCCTCCACTGAGGGGTATCTGGGCTGTTTCCAGCTTCTGGCTATTACAAATAAGGCTGCTACAAACATGGTTGAGCAAATGTCCTTATTGTGTACTTGAGAATCTTTTGGATATATGCCTAGGAGTGGTATAGCTGGATCTTGAGGAAGCGCTATTCCTAGTTGTCTGAGAAAGCGCCAGATTGCTTTCCAGAGTGGTTGTACAAGATTACATTCCCACCAGCAGTGGAGGAGGGATCCCCTTTCTCCACAACCTCTCCAGCATGTGTTGTCTCTTGAGTTTTTGATCTTAGCCATTCTGATGGGTGTAAGGTGAAATCTTAGGGTCGTTTTGATTTGTATTTCCCTGATGGCTAATGAGTGCAGGGAATCTTATGAAAGAAGTGGGAAACAGTAAAATCTGGAGAGGACAGGAACTCCACAAGGAGAGCAACAACACCAAAAATTCTGAGCACAGGTGTCTTTCCTGAGACTGATACTCCAACCAAGGACTATGCATGGAGATAACCTAAGACCCCTGCACAGATGTAGCCCATGGCAGTTCAGTATCCAAGTGGGTTCCATTGTGATAGGAACAGGAACTGTCTCTGACATAATCTGATTGGACTGCTCTTTTATTACCTCCCCCTGAGGGGGAAGAAACATTACCAGGCCACAGAAGAAGACAACGCAGCCACTCCTAATGAGACCTAATTAACTAGGATCAGAAGGAAAGAAAAGTCCTTCCCTAACAGTGGACTTGGGGAAGGGCATGCATGCAGAGGGTGGAGGAAGGGAGGGATTGGGATGGGAGCAGGGAGGGAACCACAGGGGGGATACAAAGTGAATAAAGTGTAATTAATAAAGAAAAAATAAAAAAAAACAATTTAAGCCATAAATAAATAATAGCAAATAGAAAAAAATAAATGTACTATATAGAGATAGTTTTCTAAAGCTTTGAGCACTGGTACAATTAAACGAATAAGAGAAGTAGAACAGGAGTCACATTTTTCTTGTTTGACCTGTCACTAACTAATTCAGCTCACATATTTCAAGTCAGGGAATTAATCCAGAATAATGGGTAAGTTATTAGATCAGAAACCTTAAGAAAAATTGCTGAAGAAGAATTATTGGTCAATAAATATTTTAAGAAAAATGTGGGGTCCTTTTAGTTCATTAAAAGATGCAGATTAATTATTTTTTTATTTTATTTTGATTTCTTAGATGCCTGTCTGTTCTTAAGGAGAGACAGAAAGGGTGGATCCAGATAGGAGAGGAAGTGGAAAAATACAGAAGGGAGAGAAGAAACTATAAAAAAAAGAATATACTGTAAGAAAAAAAATCCATTTTCAAGAAAAGAAAAATTTTAAATATAGATTAAGGCTTTAATATCTTTTTTCATTTATTTATTTTGTGTTGGGGGAACACACATGCCATGATGTATGTATAGTCAGAGGACAACTTTATGAAATTGGTTATCTACTTACATTCTATAGGTCCTTCAGTTCAAATTTAGGTCTTCAGTCTTACAGGAAACACCTTTACCTACTGAGCCATCTTGCAGTGTGAATCTTTCCTGTAATGAGTCCTAAAATTTTTCACTACTTTTAGTTCTCACAGTCTGTCATTTCCTACATATCTGATTGGATTCAATTTCCTAGTACTTGATTTTTCCCCCTGCAACATGCTATATTTAAAATTTTAGCAGAGGAAGTTGCATCTCTGTAAGTTCAAGGCCAGTCTTGTCTACAGAGATAGTTTCAGGACAGCCATGTCTCCTCAAAGAAACATTGTCTTGAAAAACAAAATGAAACAAAACAACACAAAAATAGGGAAATACAAGGGTGATACACCCCCACTTCATTGTAAGTCTATAACTCAAGAGGTTGAAGTAGGAAGATTTCTGTGAGTTTGATGTTATTCTGAATTGCATAGTACAGATATATTTTAAAATGTTGTCTGCATATGTTTTGTGAGAGAGTTAATACACCAGTGATCCTCTCAATGTCTACCTTCCCAACTGTGTTTTTGAATTATTTAGAATTTTCTTGTCATAGATAGCTCTGTTGCATGTACAGTGTTTCTCTTAAACTATTTTTTTCACCACATATATATATAATATATATTATATATATATATAATCAATTTTATATATTTTTGAGAGTTTTATACATAAATACACCTCAATGCATCTTAGGTTTTTTGTTTTTTTTCTTTTAATTTTTCTTAACACACACACCACCTACTGTGCCAAATTGTTGTTTCCTACTTGCATATATGTTTAAGATTGTCCACTTAAGAGTGAGTTGTCCCTGAACAAAACCTCCCTCAGCAGCCATTGAATGCTTGCGGTTCTTCATCTAGGGGCAGGGCTTTGAGAAATGTTCTTCCACCCGTGTTTAGTGTGTCTTGGTTTATGTTTGTTTGGCTTGGTTTATGTAGTCTTATGCAAACTCACTAGAGTTCATGAGTGCAGCATCCCAGCCATTTCCAGAAGACATGATCTTGCAGCAGTTCTCCAGGTCCTAAGTCTCTGACAATCTCTCTCCAACCTCTTCCATGGCCTTGCCCCAGCCTTGGGTACAGAGGCTGAGAGGCTGTGTGATAGGCATCCAAACTGTTTTTTTTTGCTTGTTTGTTTTTGTTTTGTTTTCTTTAAGATAACTAGGTTTGTGGGGATGGCGTCTCTTTTTCGTGAGCTATTTGACATTCACTGCTTTTTCTAACAAACTGATGCTATGGTGAATGGAAAATATTCACTCTTTCTCAAGACTGTAATTGGCCAAGAGTGATCACCCTCTATGTACTTATTTTATTGTTCTGCTTCTTTCCCTTTCTTTGGACCACCAATCAGTCATTTTCAATCAAATTCCACAATTTTAGATCTTGGGAGAAATTTCTGTCATTTTGGGGTTCTGCTATTTTTACTCACGACTTGGAAAATATCATCAAATACAGTTTTCAACCATGGAGCTATTGCTATTCATTAGCAATTTGTAAATTACATGTCCATATTTCTCATCTTTAAAGTGTATTGTTTGCTGCTGTCAGATATATAGGGAGCACATAGAAGGTGAAAATATTATTTTGTAGGGTTTTCTATGGACAGCTGAAGCTCTTGGCCTACCTTCAGAAAACACAAGGGCCAGCTGCCAAGGTATTTTAATACCCTCATATTTGCTAAGCATGTTTTAAAAGTAGTATGCAAATATATGTACACACATGCATTCAATGTGCACACATGTATATGTACAGTCATGCATGCTTAATTATTTGCTGTGTTATACACATGTGTATATACTTGTGTTCTGTGTAATATGTATGTGTGTGTGTACTATGCCTGTCTGTGTATATGTGGAACAGAGCCAAAGCTATTGCCAGTTTTGCCTAGTCATTCACACTTCTTGGAGGCATTGTGGCAATTATCTTGATGACTCTGGTACAGCAGGCAAAAACAATTTTTAAAAAGCATGTAAATTGAAAGACTATCTGAAAAAGGGAGACAAACACATTCCAGGAGTCACAGCAGAAAAATGAAGGACATTGTTTTGACAAAGAAAATTTTATGAGTTTTTATCAGAAAAGAGCCTGGAATGGGTTTTGGAAATGAGTTGTTAGAGCAATTGCTGTAGGAATTAGAAGAAGCACTTTGTAGATCTCAAAAAGTATATAGCTCTTGAGCCTCATGTTAGATGCTACAAAGTGTGACTAATATGTCTTCAGCTCCAAAGTCTTCACTTACCATGGCTTGACAGAGGGTGTTATAAGTGGCATGGGTGAATTCTTGGTATTTTATGTTCAAGGAAGATGAACCTTTGATTCTCTTAACCTTACCTTAGGTAAACACAAAAGGATTCTGTATGCTTAAGGTTTTGGGTGCTGCCTCAACAAACCTCTACTATGTCTAGCTTCTGCCTAGTAGTTAAAAGAATTAGACTTTTATATGCTTATGTATGCAAGGCAGCTATCTCTGAATGTACTTGTCTGTCCATGGTAATCATTTATTTTCCACTGTCAGTATTATCAAAATTATCAAGAATCTTTTCCCATTTTTTTTTGTCAGGTCAACCACCACAAAATATGTTCAAATTAGCTTGGTGTACATGGTTTGAGCCAGGGTTTTCTTGGGAGCAGGTTATTCCAGAGAGGTAATATTCTATTGCTAAGGAGTGTGTAACCAAATATTCTGGAAGTAGGCTGCTCTTTTCCTAGTTATTTGATAGAGCACACTTCTACATGTAAGCTTTGTCAGTTTTCCACTCTGTGTATGTTTGTGCACTGTATTTAATATAATTTTGAGGTTATATAAACTAGGGTTTCTCAACATGAGGGTTGTGACCCCCTGAGGAGTTGACCAACCTTTTCACAAGGAACCTAAGACTATTGGGAAACACAGATATTTGCATTATGATTTGTAACTGCACCAAAATTACAGTTACAAAGTAGCAATGAAAATAATTTTATGGTTAGGGTCACCAAAACATGAGGAACTTTATTAAATGGTCGCCATATTAATTGGGAATTTTGAGAACAGCTGATACAGACAATGCTACAACAGTGAAAATATTGTAGTATCTTGGTGTTCCTCCTGGCAACAAGGGCATAGTGCAGAGAAATTGTCTCCTTGTCCTTTTTGGGACTATGTTTAACTGGCAGTACAACATATATTATCACTGAAAATATGTTAACAGGCTTAAAAAATGAGTGAAAAAATGAATGAATAAATGAACAAAAGTAAGCACTAAGCTTGGTATCCAGATACAAATATTTGGAAGTGTCATTGACTACTTAAAGAAAAGATGATTGGGAATTTCTTGACTGTCCATTAGCCAAAATGTGGACACCAGGTTCACACTCCCACTGATGCCTTTATTCATTTAGGACAGTGCAGTGGGTCATGGAGAACTCTTTAAGAATCTGATGACAGCTATGATTCTCTCTATAGTAAAATGTACGTGCTGAACATACATATATTTTTGCATGTAATTTAATTTTAGGGAGGTGAAGAGTTCTTCCCTTCCCCAGCTCATTCATGGTCCCTGTGTTGAGAACCCATAATTTAGATACACAGTATTTGGCAGTAAAGTGGCAGAATGTGGAATAAACTGAGACTAGAAACTATACTTCTATTATAGTCTTGTATCTGCTTCCAACTCTTCCAACTCTGAATATCTTGCTTCTCTAAGTTTTGGATTTCTCACGTATACAGGCTTTCTTTGTACTTTGAAAAGAAACTTCTGTTCTTTATTAAATAGGCTTCTCAGAAGCCTTGTCGTGCTAATTTTATTCTAACTCAAAACTCTATGTGCAGGCCACAGCTCTCTGCCATCTCATTTCCTTTTCCTTGCATGGTATTCTCATAGATATCAAAGAGGACTTCAAATAAATCACATGAGCAAAGGGAGGATGCAGATGAAAGGCAGGCTGGCAAGAACATATTGACACTGCTTGTTCAGGTGAACTGATTCTTGTTCATTCGTTTCCCTCTTTTTTTCTCCTAGACTGGCAGGTAACAAAATTAAACAGTTGTAGCCACCACAGGGAGGGACTCTGCCATGTGTTAGCTCTAGCATTATCAGTTTTTTTTTTCTAGTATAGTACCAATATAATATTTTCCTTTGCACTCTACATTCTTGTAAAAGAAATAGGAACTTTATTTTCTAATAGCCAGTGCTTTTCATTTAGTACATACTTAAAAGCAAATCACTCCAAAAGGAATGTTCAAATGTCATCATACCAACCAGAAATAAATAGTAAGAAGTGATATTCTCCTGGTCCCCACCAAGTATCTATATCCAATTTTAAAGCTTGTTGTCCAACCTGAAAATCCAGGTTTGTAGGTGCATTACAGTTGTCCTATCACATGGTAACCCAGCCTAGTTTTAATGTGAGTTCATAAGACTAAGAAGTAACAGCCTTCTGTGGTCACCCATTGCATTTTTATATAGATTTAATCTTGGGCAGAGATATAATTTGTAGGTTTATATCCTGAGTCCTAGTTCTATAGTGTAAATTTGGCAAATTAAAGATAATAATGTCTTGAGTTCCCTCTTTTTGCCCCAAACACCATCACAGTCCTCACAGACAGCTTACAACATCACTCAAGCTTAAGTCTCCAAGGCAAGATGATGCTTTATCTGATTTGCTTGCTTGTGTGCTCCCAGTGTTTAGAACAATGTATGTGTAATATTAGGCACTCAAAATTTGCTGAATTTAAAGATATTTACTGTTATTATCCCCATTATACAGATGAAGAAACAGAGATTCACAGAGATCAAGCACAGGTACAAGCTGCAAGGATACTTTAATAGTGTCCAAAGGAATAAAGCCATTATGATGAGGATACCATTTGTGTTCAAGAGGCTTTGCCTCATACCATACCACACCCCAAAGGCGACTCTCCATTTTACCTGTTCTGATGAGGGACACAGCCAAGATCTGTTGCTGGGGCTGGAGGAAGGTAATGTCATAGTCTTAGAATGCCATAGACAGTTGGGCAGTGGTTATTTAAAATAAACAGTTTCTTGAAGGTCTTTCAGAGCAGTACATTGCATGAAAAACTGTGGCCATGTAGGAGGCCTCTAATTATCTCATTTCTAACTGAAAATGTAGAGGTGAAAGTGGTAAGAGAAGCAGAAGCCACATGAACAAAAACTACAAACTAAACAAAAACAAAACGAAGACAACCCCTTCACAATTAAAAATAAAACACAGCCAACCCAGTAATCAAACTACCAAAACCAACCCAACCCAAAATGAAACACACACACACACACACACACACACACACACACAGAGTTATTAGCAGGAACAATGGACAGAAATTTTCATGAAGGTTTGTTCTACATTTTCTCTGGAACAAACTCCACTTTTTTGCTTGTGCATCATCGTACTTGTTAGAACGTTACTGTATGTCTGAATAATATCCAATTTCAGTTATCATTTTCTTTCTTGTAAACCCCAATTCCCTTGTAAATTTATATCTGCTGAATTCCACTGAATGAGAGAATATCATCTTTCTTATTAGAGAATAGCATTACTCTTACCTTGGCTTTTTAAAAATTTTCCTTCTGAAAGCCTAAATATCACAGTATTTTAGTTGACCAGGATAAATAGTTTTGATGAATGGAACATTATCTTTGGTAAACAGACACCAAACATTAACTTAAAACCAACCAAATGTGTTTCTTTGGTAAAGTGGACATTAATGTCTTGTTTGGAATTAATTAAAAGAAAAAGTATTTTTTGCTGAGATAATTTCTTCCCTTTCAGCAATTTAAAAAGCAAAATTTTATGATGACTTGTTTTTTTTTTTTAGGTATTTCTACAGTGTCTTCTATAGACACTGTTTGAAAATGCCCTCCATTTAAAAATACACCTCAAGATACAGAGACTCCATCAAGTTGGAAAACTACTACCTGTCATAAAACAAAGTTCCATAGAAAGTCATTCTGGTTTACCAAACTGATGATTAAATTCTCAACAAAATCCACTTAATCGGTGCATGCGTTAGGTCAGTTTTGTGAATTTACTATGCTGAGGTGTTTCACGTGGTTGACACTAAGTCAAGAGCAGATTTAGAATGCACTGTTCAGAAAATGGTTTAGCAGCATATAATTCCTCTTCAGTTGTCTTTTATAAATAATAGCCCAGTTGTAGGCCCATAAGAGAGACTTGATTGAACATCTAGTATGCACACTTGCCTTTTTGTGAAGAATGTACTTGTTGTAGATTTTAAAGCTCCTCACCTTCTTGTTCAGTGAATAACACATTGGTATGACTGCTTAGTGTGTTTGCAAGGGAGACTGAGCAAGTGTGTGATGCACTAGCTATAATCTCCACCGTAATTGTTAGAACATTGTGGATAAAAGCACATGAGAACGAAAGCACAGATTATTACTTGGTGTGGTTACATCACAATCATTTGGGCATTTTTGCTGTTTAGAAGGATAGTAGCCAACCTAAATCCAAAGTGTTTACATTCCAGACATAAAAATAAAATGTTTGTTTCATGGCCAATGAAGCCTTATGTTCTCACCTTATGTATGTGTTTGGAAGGGGTAGTAGCTGCCTTATGGGAAAATTTGCAGTTGCCTGCTCTGTCTTTGCCATGCTGAAATGATGGAACTTCTCTAGTAGTGCAACCTGGGTAATTTCATTCTTCAAGGCCTGTTTCCCCTCTGTTGAGGAAGAGGGAGTGTTGTAATATGTCTGCTAAGGTCTTGAAAGGTAATATGTCTTTTGGAAATGCTTACTACTGTAGATGGCTAAAAAAGCTATATCTCTAAAAAGGAAAGACATTGCAGCTATTTGCCTTAAATGTAATCCAGGGTTTGGCTTCATTTTTATGGATTTAAAGAAATACAGGGGTCTGAGGGTAACATACATATCCCCTTCAGATCAAACTGTCTTTCTTTAGATCTATGAATCATTGCCCTTTTAGATGCAACTGCGCAACGGTATACATACCTGGGCATGTTAATGTACAGAGTGCCTTGTGATGAAAAAAAGATAGAAAAAAAAAAGACATTTTAAGGGAGGTGAGGTACAGCTAGTTTAGCGGGGAAGTTTGGCTGCTATTATGGATAGGTTTGTACTGGTTATTACTGTTATCCAGGAAATTCCACCTATTTTCCTTTGAGCCCTTTATCTCCCAGCGCTTTTATAAAGTTTCTCATCACCAGGTCTCAGACTTACCAAAGATCTTCATTTGCTTCACTAACTCAAGTAGAACTCATCTAATAGCAAATAAACATTTTAGTGTTCATTTTCATTTCATCATATATACGGGCAGATGCTGTTTCTGGACATCAATGCAAAAGTGCACATAGGGCCAAACCAAAAAACAGTTGTACCAGGTGGCTCTTCATAGGTTCAATTAGACACCTACTTTTCCTCCATCATGCCAGATATTTGGGCTCGCCTCTGTTGATTTGCAGAGGTTCCTGCCAAAAGCTGTAACTAATAAAGTAGGCCAATTTGATGACAAGTAACAAGATACTCTAAAATAGAATTGCCCCAATTTTCTACTGCTGGAGCTGTCATTGATTTCTGGGTGCATTAACTAAAATATACAGGTGTTAACGGCATAACAGTGGAGGAATATGACAAGTTCATTCAACAGGAAAAAAAAAATAACTTGGCTCACCTAAGTGAATTTGGAGGTGGCTCAATTTCAATTTGTGGATGATGTTCAATCTACCACATCTGCTTCAGAGGTTCTGGCTTCCTCTTGCTGATCAAAACTTTCACAGAATCTCCTTGAGTGTTTAGGTACTAGATGAGACAATGAAGACCTCAAATGACAGAACCTAAGTAGAGTTACTGCTCTGAAAATGTTTAGAAAGCCTTGTTGTTTGAACAATGCTTAAAGCTATTTTTGTTATAATAGCTGACTTTGCAATCAGTTGCATTTTATTACAATACCAGTAACATGTGCAGTGTATGTAAAATGGGATCCTGCTTATTAATAATAATCTTTCCTTTGTTTGATATTATTTAAAATACTACAAGTGGTGTGTGTGTATGTATTTTTTCATAGCAACCCATTTGCTTTAATAACTTTTAAAGATGCCTGTTATCCTCGTCTTTTACTTTTTTTTTTTAGTGCCTGCTTGTTATTCTTTTCAAATGAGAGCATCTTTGACTTTAACTGTTTCATAAACACAAGCTTTTTGTTCTTGGTAAGACCTAGGGTGAAAATATGAAGCAGATACTATCACACTGTGGTAATTTGGTCAACCACTCGAGTGCTATCAATATCCACCATTTCCACACATTCAATTTCCTCCCGGTTTTCAGGATTTTTCTTCTCTTTCCTTTTTTTCTTAGAGGGTGGCAGGAAAGTCAGTATCACAGGTAAAATGGCAAAGCAGTGAAAGAAGGTGACAAATGCTATTAAAAACAAGCACCTGAACAGTGTACAGGTCAGATTTGAAGGCACAGCTGCGAGAGGAAATAGACCAACAATATAACAGAGGTAACTCTGTAAAATAGCTACTCCATGCACTTCCAGGGCATTTTTGACCCATTTAGTTCTTGTGAAATCTTTGCCCAGAACAAATGTGGATAACAGTGGAGCACAGTTGTCAATTGTGTAATTAATTCCATAAATTAAGCATAGCACAGAAATGCAGTCCAGTTTTACTTTCCATAATGTCATGAAGCCTATCACTCCAAATTCCACAGACACAACTGTTAGAGTGATCCAGACATTAATCAGTGAATCTGCCACCAGGAATGCCGAGAAGAAGAGCAGGAACAAAGCACTGATGCAGGAGTTGTGCAGGGGGGCTCCCAGAGAGGAGGCATATCGATCCATGTACACAAAAGATGGATTAAAGACAATAAACTTTACCTTGGAGGTCACAGAAAGCCTCCTCAGAGTCTCCAAGAGATCATAGAGTTCTTCTCTGTTCGTTTCCATGGTCTTGGCCACCAAAAACATTCTAGAGGCCACTACATCAACTTCATCATTGTACTTTTTAGAGAAGATGATGTCCTCTTGAAAATGTGAAAATTGAGGAGTTTTCAGGAAGGAATTCCTCAACATGTCTGTGAAATTTTTCTTAGGCAAGTCAGTGGACACATTGAGTTTCCGAAGATAATTTAAATAGCTTTCAAACCAGGATATCCGCACAAAACCTTTAGTGTATTCTAGAATGTCTTCTTGGACACTAGAGTTCCAATATTCTATGGACTCGTATATGTAAAACCCAATAACAGGACTGTAGTTGTTGAAGTACTTTTGCTGGGCAGTAGTATACTCAATGGTTTGTGTTGCAGTTGCTACGATGTTACGAAGGTCTGACCCTTCACTGACCTGCAGATAGCCCATTAAGGCAAAGGAAATATAAATAAGGTAAAAGAGGACTACAAAAGGCTTGACATAGGTGTTGGTTATCCAGTCACAGTAATAGCGTTTGAGGAAACATACCAATAGGTGACTCTCATAAGTGTTTGCTTCCTCACCTTCAGCTGTGTCCTCACTGAATCTAGCTGTCAGAAGAAACCTATACCATGCTGGCTTCTCCTGCAATACCTCAGGCTTTGGAACTTTTCTACAGAATATACTATGCTGGTAATTGTTTTCTATGTAGCCAGTGAACACAAGGCTGGAACCATAAAATGAGAGTACATAGAGGTAGTTGAAGAGGATTGCAATACAGGAATTGCAGCAGAAAATCCTGGCTGCCTCAATGTTCGTGAAAGGGCTGGCCCCTATGCCAAAGGTGACCAAGTACATGGCAGTGGTGAGAGAGAAGGAGAGCATGGAGTCTGCATAGACTTCTGCAGTTCGCTCTTTAACATGTTGGTCCTCTCTAGTTTTCCTCCACGAGGATAACATTTCAAAAGTCCCGTATAATCCATGACCTGAGGAGGCAGAAAAAGATCAGAGCAAAAGTTTAAAAAAAAGCAAATCTTTGTAAAGAGGGAGATCAGTTTGATCATGGGGGCCTAATGGATCATAGTAATTATAAACAACTTTAGTGGTATAGGTTTGGAAATGCCCGGGATATTTCCTGTGGGGAAGTACATCTGTCTTTTGGAGACTCATAAGTGTTCATCGATAGTTTCTTCTAACATAGATAGAGGAGCAGAAGTCATCATAGTCCCCACTAGCCTGAGAAAGATGGGTGAACTTTTTCAGCAGAGATCTGAGTAGACCTTGGCTTATTATGCCTTTTAGACGTTATAAATGTCAATAGCTTATAGGACATTTTGGTACATTTTGGCTGGTGGAACACTCCAGAGAATATTGCAGATATTGATAATTTTGTTTTTATATTCCCATAGGTCTGATAGAAGGGTCATCACAGAAGAAAGCAGTGGGCAGAGTATTATTAATCAATGTTGATGCCTTCTTTTAAAATTGGTCAAGTAGAGGGCGTTAGTGATGAAGAGGCACTGTATTTAGTTTGAGTATTGACAGGAAACTAAATCACAGCCTCTTTTTTCTTCACTAAATGTAAAGGTCTGAAGCAATAAATCTGAGAAATGGAGGAAAGCAAAATAAGTAGGAACAAGTTTGGGTGGAGAAAAAGACAAGAAGAAATATATACATTAAAAAAACAAACAAGATTTATGTGAATCCTCACTGCTACTGCTGAAAATGACAACCAAATTCAGGGTTTATGATGTGCATTTCTCTTTAGAAATTTATTTCACTAGTCCTAGCCATTGACAGATAATGTACCAAGTATACAGTGACTCTGCCAACTTCTTAATACTATTTAGCAGTGGCTTCCACGGGAAAGGACCAAGTTGGTAACAACTTCTCTTAACTGCTTAGTGCTCTTGACTCCCTGTTTAGGATTCCAACAACATGGGTGGCATAGAAACAATTACAACACTGCCCATATTGTCATTGCATTCCACTTCTTGGAAATTTGAGCATGTCTTTTGAACCTCTCCTGGTTGGAATAAGACACTTTCTTGTTGAACATCCCTGAACTTCAAAGCCACTGAATCATTGAAAACCCCATGAAAATGACTCATCATGGCTTCTGAGAACCCCTGTCTTGGCACCAGGATTAGAATATCTAATACTCTGCTACTATACCTTGGCAAATTTAATCCCATTATTGAGGATAATACTTTACTCTGGCTTGATAGTCTTGTTTTGAAGAAAAAAAGTAATTTAAAATATGAAACCATGTATAATATGAGTAGAGTGAGTCACCATTATCCTACATGCAAAATAACTGAGCATATGTCTCACCTTGCATGCAGGCTGGTATTTATATCCTTATTGTAAATTCTTGACCTCAAACCTGATATCATTACAAAGCAATGATACAAGCCTGTTTCCTTAGAGGGATTTGCCATTCATCTTAATTTATTAGACATCATTTTACAGCTACTTTTAGAGGTCAGGCCAAGACTGTCAATTTGATGACTCGTACCTTGACCTGTATTAAATTGGTGTACCTAAATTCCCCTGATATGAAGTTAAAAAGTGTATTTGTTGACTGACATTCTGCTGTTAATTATGTTTTAGACAGTTAACAATGTCTACTCTCCAGAGGGAAGGCTAGTTATTAAATCTGCTTCTACTTTTCTCTGGATAGACTGACCAACTTTTGATTAAAAGTAAACCAGTATTTGTCAATGAGTAATAAGAAGACTAATACCTCTGATACGTCAGTGCCCTGGGGAAATAATACTGACCATTTTATCTGGGACCCTGAAAAACAAGTAAGCTTTGGAAGGTAAACTCACTTCAAGAGGTTCTTGAAAAGTGCAATAGTTTTTAGAGTAATTACTTGTAAAAAACAAAACAAAACAAAACAAAACAAAAACAAAATCAAAACTTCAAAATATGGCAGGAGAACAAAGATCATATAGTAGAATTAGCTAACCGTATAGTAGGATTTTAGCTAAAATTATGTGTAAACTGAATTTGAAATTAAATATAAATTAAAAATAAAATTAGTGTTATACTTTGTAATGGTGTTAGTTAACCCTGATACTTGTTAGACAATACATTAAAACTCCATTTCTTAGTGTATTGTAATAATTTTAAGAGCTGAATGAGGGAAACACTTGAATTAAAAGAACAAAAGGGTGATAAGTAGGGGTCCAGGATAAAAATAATCACACTTAAGGAAAAGTTGAAAAAACATTGTTAGCTTGTCTTGAATTGTGTTTCTATCCTTTAAATGCCCATATAAATATATAGTTTGATCTTTTTCATTGAGTCCTGAGTCTTTTTGCATATGTTTTTGGTTCAAGGGGCACTTCCAAAGAGAATCTAAGTTTTATTCTCCAGAACCCTTGGAAACAATTCCTCCTCTCCCATCCCATACCCTCTCCTCTCCTTTCTTTTCCTCCCCCTCTCTTATGCCTGTGTGTGAAGGTCCTCACAGAGGTCAGAAAAGGCTGTGAGATATAATCTATTCTATCTGATCGCTCATTTGTTTCTGTCACTACTCCTGATAGGCTAGAAACTTGTTTCTCAAGCCACACTTGTCCATCAGATTCCTGGACCCTAATAATACAAATTGTAATTGCATAACATCTTAAAGGAGCTCTTGAATTTCTGATATAATTGGTGATGCCATAATTTTTTCCTATACTTCAGTCAGTCAAGGAGAAGATGAGTGCCAGGAGAGTTAGGGACACCTCTTAGGGATGTTTTAGCAGCCTGGAGTGCCTGCCTGGATTTAGACGGAGGTTACAGCTACATGTATGCTTAAGAGGTTGGCCTATTATCTTAAAGGAAAGATTAATTGTGGGAATCCTGTTTTCTGGCTTGGACTCAAGAATACGCACACTCTAAGAGCCCATAAAAAGCCCCCCAAATTCCTTCTACATACAGAATTTCAGTTGAATTTCCTTCAGTTTTAGCCTTTAAAGTTTTAGTTGTAATTGAAAACTTCTTTGGGGGAATGGTTTATAAAAGCAGCTTCCATTAATGTGGGGAAAATGAGACAGAAAATGGGACTGCCTGAAGAATAATGAGGACATCTCACCAAACAGCAACATCTTTTCCTTCCTCTGCCAGCCAGCCTTGGCTTTATCTTTTACTGGTACTCTAGAAATTGGGCAAATGAGAGTTAAAGAAGCTGGGG
This sequence comes from Psammomys obesus, assembly GCF_907164565.1. Lineage (NCBI taxonomy): Eukaryota > Metazoa > Chordata > Mammalia > Rodentia > Muridae > Psammomys > Psammomys obesus. Next base: position 3,238,295 of record NW_026594354.1, on the reverse strand, counting down.
GGAGGTAACTTTTCATGGGATCTGTTGCTCTCTACTTTCCTGTCCCATGGTCCCATGAGGTGAGTAATTTCTTTATATCTCTTAACTTAAGCACTGGAGTCCAGCCAGTAGGACTTGGAAGCCAAATTTTACAGGATGTAGTCTAATGTATTGCCCATAGACTGAAGACACATTTTCTGAGGTTTGAATATTATTTTATTCATTAAAAGGGGGTGCTTTAAGAGAAAAAAATATTGTTGTTTGCTTCCTATTTAAAACATTATTTGGAGCTGGCAAGATGGCTAGTTGGTAAAGGTGCCTACCAGCAAGCCAAGTTTAGTCTGCACGGTTCATGTGGTAGGTAGAAAGAACTGAATGACAGAATTTATTTTCTGACTTTAACTTGCTTGCTATAGCTGCCTTGGTAGATTGTAAACAACCCTGAAGGCTTTGGCTACATCCCAGAAAAGAGCTTGGATGAAAATGCAATTAATTTGTGAGCATGCCTGAAAGTCACCTTAAGTAACTGGAAGATTAGTGTATGTGTGCATGTTTGTGTGTGTGTGTGTGTGTGTGTGTGTGAGAGAGAGAGAGAGAGAGAGAGAGAGAGAGAGAGAGAGAGAGAGAGAAATACCTAAAATTTTAAAAGTTTTTGAAGGAGGAGCTCTATAGCAAGTGTATTCATAAAGGTTCTGGTAGTAAAGTTCACTTGGATAACTAAATTAGTGCGGTCTAAACATCATGTTCCAAATACATTTTAAGTTTGTTGACCAGTAACATCATAGAGGTAATGGGAGTCATGATTTATAATCAAAGGGACAGGTCAAAATCTCAGACTTTCCTGTATCATAGTGAGGATGTCAAGGATACATTTCATGTAGTCAAAGCAGAAATCGAAAGACTCGCCAAGGGAAACTATTAAATGGCACAACTTATTCTATCAGAGATTGAAAGAAAAGTCTTTTGAAACATTTTCTTTTCATTTCAAAACATATCCAAGCTGCATTTCTGTTTTTTATTTTTTACACTGCATGCCTACTGTTACAAGAGTAGGAGTCCATGAGTAGTAATTCACACACACACATACTTCCAAGTTCTACTTATTCATAACCAATTGCTGTGAGGTAGCACAGGATTTTAATTAAGCCCTGAGCTAAGGAAAGTAAAACTCTTGAGTACTCACACACACAATTTGTGCCAGCTGTGTGAATCAGAAAAGGATGGTGCTTTTATTACTTTTATTAGCAATAAACTATGGGACTGTCTGCCATGTAGCAAAATAAAATGTTAAGGATTTAAGCTAATAACTCTTCTTTTCCAAACATTATTTTTGGTATCTGTATCTGTAGTGAACTTGCAGTGTTTGGAAGTAATGAAGAGAAAAAGCAGCACAGATGATAAATACCACTAATGGTACAAGAAACTCAGCAAGCTAATCCTCCAGTTACTTAGGATGACTTTTAGGCATACTCAAGAGATTAAATCTCACTTTCACCCAAGCTCTTTTCTGGGGTATAGCCAAAGCCTTCTGGGTTGTTTATAATCTACCAAGGCAGGAATTCACTAGCAAATAGTTGCGAGTTAGCTTTACCCAGAAGATATGCTTCTAGAAACTAGCTTATAAAGTGAATCTTGTTTTTAAATTATTTAATAGTTTTCAATGAAACTATTTGTTTTTGCTTGCTTGCTTTTTCAATAAGAATTGAATTGATGTACTTTGTACTTCTGGATCTGGTGAATTTTTTTTCTCTCCTAAGCTCAGATTTCCCTATCTTTGCCAATCCTCACAAACACAGCATGGAAACTGACTGCTGCCTTTGGATGCTCCTCAAGATTTAATCCCTTCCCTACTAGCAGGACTTCCTCAGCTTGAGTTCCTTGAGGAATTGCTGAGAAGAGGAGTTATAATGAGATGGCTTACTGGTAGATCATCTTTAAGTTTTAGTATGAAAATGTGTAATATCAGGAGAAAATGAAGTCACATATAATGTACCTGTACTAAATTTCATATATGGAAACAAAACAAGTACATTCATTTTAAAAACCCAAAGATTAAAATCTCTATTTAAAACATATTTTACTCTTAGACAAGTTTCCTTAAGTAGCCCGTGTTTATAAAATGTTTACTTCAATGACATCTGCATAAATTCATTATTTTTGTTGTTTGAAGAGGAACTTTCAAGAATATATATTTCTAGATTGAGTAACTTCTATTTTCAGGGAGAAGTTCATTAATGGGGTTGCATTTAAACTTTATCGTTAAAAACATTTACTTTGCTTGGCTTCGTCTAGCCTGCTTTGGCTCACTGTTAGGAGTAAAAGTGTACTCACTTAAGTAAAAAAAGATGCTGGCATCAGAGAGAAATAAATGCATCTTAGTTTTTCGACTATGGTCTTGATACATATTGGTTATTCTAATCATAACATAAGGTTTGAATCTGAGAAAAGGTTTTGCTTTACTAGACAACTGCATATGAAAGTCCAATAAATTACTTTGTTAATTTATCTTTATTTAAAGATAGTTAGATATTCTATGTAAATATGTTAGCATACTTAGATGTGATATGTAAATACACTACATAAAACCAGTACATGTAGATAGGATCCATAATATATGCTATGGAAATTGTGTAATATCTTTTGACATGTATTTATGGTACATCATATTCAAGCATATTTTATATATTTATATTTAGATATATACAGAGATATAGCTGTGTTTAAAATTAAATATGTGCTGTTATATAATATTAATTATTGTTAATCAATTCTAATATATAATATGAAGTAATACTATTATATACATGATATCTACTATAGCGAATATTATAGATAATATATTATGTACACAAATTACACCTTTATACACATATGAGGTGCATAGTGGACTGATGAGGAATTTATTTACCTGTGAGGCAGAGAAATGTTAATGCTGCTATATTGATCAATGCAGAGAAGATGAGAAGAATGCTATGTACATTTGTATTTAGTTAATAATGTAAATTTTAAGTGAACAGCAAGAATTTTTCACAAGGACTGTGACTCAGCTTGTGCAATCAATCCTATAGAACCATTTGGGTCATTTTGCAATTTTCTGATATTCTAGTCCAAACAGACACTAGCTGTTTTCCTTACAGTCTATTTTTCCAAGCCCAGTGTCCTGATGTTATCCCTTGCTACCTGACCTTCATGGGATTGGCTGCTCTCCCATTCTTTGGCTGAGACCAAATCAGCCGACTACCTAGAGGTCACCTAGGATACCTATATCAAAGGCAAAGCTCCCTTATTCAGATGACTTCTGACTTCCTCAATCTGTGCTACCAGACATTTCTTAGTTTACTGATGAGGAGCATATTAATAAAACTTGTTTAGTTTTACTTCCACCGTAAGCTATTTTTCCACTTTCCCTTTGCAATAATATGACTGGTGAGAACTAACCACAAAACTAGATTCCATATCTCTTTATACATTGTATAGCTATAGACCATTATTAATAGTAGAAAATAAACTTTAAAAATATTGTATGGAATCATTCTCCTATTTTGAAAGATTTCATTTTTTTTGTTGTTGTTGTTCTATATGTGATGTGTCTCTGTGTGCCTGAAAAGGCCAGAAAAATGTATCAAGGGTTGTAGCTACCCAACTTGTGTACTGGAAACTGAATTCTAGTCCTCTTGAAGGACAGCAAGGGGTTTTAGTCATTGATCTATTTCTCCAGCTACAATTACTCTCTTATTTAGAAATCAGATGGACAAAAAAATGAGAACCAAAACATTAATATGCAATTTGTTCTATGAACTATTGAAAGTATAGAGTTTTGTATCTTAGCTATGTATGTATACATTACTCTATATTTCTATTCCATCATACAGATTGTCATATTGTTGCAAATAGCATATTTCTATTGTAATGTGCTGTATTGAACCATATGAAAATATTATTTTTATCATTCAGAAATTATTAGATACTAGTACAATTTTCATTTTTCACTAAAAGATGGTTGGATATTGACAATTTCATATAAACCTTTGTTACTATATGGAGGATTTTCCCCTCATGTTCTAATAATTTAGGAATCTATTAGAAGTTTAAAACCTTTCAAGTTTGTTTAAACTGATAGTGAGAATAAGTAATGGATAAAATTATTCAGTTGTAACTAACCTTGCACAAGTTAGTGCAGTCCTCTTTATGAGCCACATACATTGCTATCACACTTCAAGTGGTATCAGTGAGAACGAACATTAATGTTTTGCTTTCTGCTAAAAAATTCAGACGATCTTAGAATATACCACTGAAAGAAGACTACTGATACTATCCTTCCCCTCTAGCACTTAAAATACCTTCTATTCCCTACTCATATTCATGAAACTGTAACATCTGGCTAGGTAAGTCATATAAGTGCTGTGTGTTTCACTGGTTAGATAATTCAGAAAAGGGCATCCTGGACTTGACATTTGACATCTTCAAAATTGAAGAGTATTTTTCATCTCATTTCATCTCATCTCATTTCCAGGGCTCTGGAATCTCAACAAAGGCAAAGTGACCCTTGTAAGTTAAAATGCCACACAGAAACTGATATCCAAATTATCTTTCACAATGACTTCATTTTTCTCTTTTATGTGCATGGAATGTTTATAAGAAACAAACTTCCCATGTGCATAAGGAATAAAACCTTCCTTCTGTTCCTTATACATTCTTCAAATTTCTATTTCTTTCTTGACTTATGTGTGATAAGCAAATCTGTGCAAATAAATACTATACCTGTAAGGAGAGTTTGCACAAGCAAAACAGATGCCAATTTCTTAAATCATATTCATCTGGACAACAGATGAATATTGAAGACATTTTATAACAGATTAGAATGATGCTTATAAATATTAACACCTCACTACCTGACACTAATATAGCCAAATAAATTCTCTAAATTCTAGCAACTAAAAATGACAATAAACATTTATAACCCTGCAGACCTTTGAGGATTTCAGCTCTAGATAAACTACCCTGACTCATCTGGATAGAGATTTTGGCAGAACTGGAAGTGTCTAATATGCAGACACTGATGAAAACCATTCTAAATCATGAGTTACTTATTCTTACATCATTGCCAAGCTGATTCATCTCTGTAGGACATATTCCTTTTGCCAGAGATAACATGTATCATCTGAGCTAGAAACACACAATCAAATCCCATTATGATAAACTGTCAGTGTTTATTCAAATTTTTTCCTCTTGTGTAATTTTGTCAGTTTAACACTACTTAACACATGTGGTCTTACAATTTTTCATTGTGAATCATCTGCCATTATTTGGCTGGATCTGGGTCACACTAAGGATGTGAATTTGAAATTTATAATTCTTGCCATATTATAGACTTATTTAATAACCAAGGAGATTTCTGCATTCAATATTTTATAAAACTTTTTTCTTTTAAATGAAGATATATGTGTTTGATTTGATATAGTTTTACATGACAAACTAAATCAAGAGGATTTTTTAATTTATTTTTTTATTTATTACAGTTTATTCACTGTATCCCAGTGAATATCACTGTGTACAGTATCCCAGCTGTAGCCTCCTCTCTTCCCTCCTGCTCTCCTTCCCTCTTCCCCTCCCAAACCCCTTCCCCAGTCCACTGATAGGAGAGGTCCTACTCCCCGTCCATCTGTCTCTGCCATTCAGGTTTTGTCAGGATTGTCTGCATTGTCTTCCTCTGTGGTCTGGTGTGGTTGTTCCCCCCACTCAGGGGGAGGTGATCAAAGAGCAGGCCAATCAATTCATGTTAGAGACAGTCCCTGCTCCCCTTACTAGGGAACCCACTTGGAGACTGAGCTGCCATGGACTACATCTGTGCAGGGGTTCTAGGTTATATCCATATATGGTCCTTGGTTGGCATATCAGTCTCAGAAAAGACCCTTGTGCCCAATTTTTTTTGGTTCTGTTGTTCTCCTTGTGGAGCTCCTGTCCCTTCCAGGTCTTACTATCTCCCCCTTTTTTTCATAAGATTCCCTGCACTCTGCCCAAAGTTTGTCTATGAGTCTCAGTATCTGCTTCAATACCCTGTAACCAGATTAAGTTAAGCATAAATAAGCATTTTATGTTATGGACAGCAGATTACTAGGGAGCTAATTGATATGTAGCATAAACTCTTAGTGTTTTATTTCTTGTTGGTATTTTGAAATATTTACTATTATTTTAGAAGTAGTCATCAATAAACAGAACTAAACATTGGTCTTGAATATAAATACATTCATCTGCTCTTGCTTATATTTCATTTTATAATCAGACTCTAAGGATTATCTGAGAAATCCAAAAGAGCAAGCATCCTAAATCCAGGCATTGTTAGCTTTATGAACTTATAAAACACACACTACATTGTGCAAAGTCTTTTTTGCAGATGGACCTTAGCTACAAAAATATTTAGTTTCCTTTCATGTTGTGACTAAGTAATGTGAGAACGATATGGGCTGAAAATGTACAGAAAGGTTGCACGCTGATTGTCAGAAAGAAAAACTTCCATCATATCAATGCATGTAACATTCCTCACAAATCCCAAACAAGTCAAGAGAGCTCTGTGCACCTGGTGTACTTGTTCTCTTCTACTGCAAATATTTTTTCTTTTGTTTTTATGGTTGTTGTTCCGTTTTGTTTTGAATTGAGTTTGGTGATACTTAGTCTCTGGAGAGTTGTGGAACTGTTTAACCATGTCTGGACTCACTTTTTTGTGGCACATTTTTAAAATTAATTAATTTATTTACTTTACATCTTGGTAGGAAGTTCCTTTCCCTCTTCTCCTTCCAGTCCCTACATCTTACCTCCTCTCATCTCCTTTCAGTCTTTCCCTCTCACCTCACCTCTTTCTCCTGTCAGAAACAGGGAGACTTCTTCCTATGGGTATCAGCCCACCTTGGCATATCAAGTAGGAGTGGGCACATATTCTATTGAGGCTAGACAAGGCTGTCCAGTTAGGGGATAGGGATCCAAAAGGCAACAGTCAGACACAGGCCCTGCTCCTGTTGTTAGAGGTCCAACATGAGGACCAAGCTTCACACTTGTTAAATATATGTGGGGAGCCTAAAACCATCCCAAGGATGCCCCCCTGGTTGGTGGTTCAGTCTCTGTGAGACCCTATGGGTTCTGATTAGTTGTTTTTGTAGATTTTCTTGTGGTGTTCTTGACCTCTCTGGCTCTTTCAATTCTTCCTCACCCTCTTCTGGATTTATCTTTTAAAGACACTTCTCTCTCATTGCATTGTTCTACCCTAACATTACGCAAATAACCTCCTGTACCAACACTGTCTGACATATTAATTTTTGTATTTTTAACTATATTTTTATTTATAATGTATGCTTAAAGTAGCTTTAAAAATACAAGGTAAGTTTGGGGAAATATTAAAGATTCTATTAATTTTATTTTGTATAAACTATTTCAAGAAATTTTGAATATTTTTAATTCATTGTACTTAGTAAAATTAGGTTTAAATATTGTTACTTGAACATTAATTCTAAAAAGCTTTAAATGCTGTAATTTTATGTTTCTTATTTATCATTAATTTTAAGAAGCTTTAAATATTTTAATGTTCTTTGTGATCATTGGTCATTAGGTGGAGTGCCACAAAGCCAAACTTTCAGTCCTTTTCCAAGCTCTCACTCCCTTTTTGTCTCATCTTAAGAACTTCTCTATCTCCCTTCAGTTCCAAACCAATTTCTTATTCTTGTTTATCTTCCTCTTGCAAAAGCAACAACAGAAACACTATTTTTAAAATGAAAAGTTAAAAAAATCCAAGCACTCAAGCATGTGACTAATCATGAGCAACACATCTTAATTTAAACTTTGACTCAACTCTCTGAGGAAGTTACTAATACTCATTCCTCCCCACTCTTTGAGGAACTGCCTTGGCTTCCACAATCACCCTACAGAGTCTTGCAGTCAATTTAAAGGGGAAGATTGTGCTCTGTTCTTAACAGACTAGATGCAGAAGGTAACTGCAACTCCCTTTTCTGTTGTTTCCCACAGTGATAACTAAATTGATCTAGCATATTCTCAAACTGCTTAGTCTCTCCACAGTGCCCTGCTTTCCACAAAAGCTACTGGTATATGTTTATTGACTAGGTCTCAATTCCCATAGGTCACAAAACACTGAGGGCAGAATGTAGCTCCACTAAACCTGCTTACAATTTAACTGTAATCCAGCTGAGATTTCTTAAGAAAATTGTGTTTTTTTACTTACATTCTAAAGCATGGCATAAGATAAAATAAAATGTGATGATGACAACAACAATAACAACAAAATCACAACTGTCTTGTATCTTATCCCAAGTGACATTTTAATTTGCTAGAGAAACTGATGAGAAGTTGCCAAAGAAAATGAGGGATGGGCAAGAAGCTAACTTAACCTCATTAAATCTTTGGCCCACAAGACGTTTACACAGGACCTAGTATCCTAGACATGCCATTTTCAACAGCAGCAGACAGACAGGCAGGCAGGCAGAACAGCTAATGCTAATGTGACTTTGTTTTGAGCATTATCTCTATTAAGAAATTACTGCTGTTCTTCCCCAGTAAAAAACTCTGAAAGAAGCCAGGCCCAATGGCACATACCTGTAATCCCAACACTTGGGGAGGCAGAGGCAGGCAGAGGCAGGCAGAGGCAGGCAGATATATCTCTGTGAGTTTGAGACCAGCCTGATCTACAAAGGATGTCCATGTCAGGCAAGGATACACAGAAAAACCGAGTCTCGAAAAAACAGACCCCCCCCCCGAAAAGCAAACAAACAAACTTTGGACGAACCCCATGAGCACTCTAAAATGTTCATACCAAGATTAATATAAAAGATACCTTCCTACTGATATTTCAAAGGGTACTTTCCCAAGTTCCTGTTTACTTGTCACTTTCTTTTGTGTGATACTCATCTACTCTTTTACATTAATAGATGGAGAAAACAAGCAAGGCAGCCTAGCCCTTCCATTTGCAATTCTAAATTTCCCTGAAGGCTTCTCACCACAAAGTCACCTGGGGAGTTTCTACAGATGCAGAAGCAAAGTGCTGAGGAGTTACTATGAAGTTGGGTAGCCCTCAGTGAATCCCACACAGGGTTTCTATGTAAATAACACAGCTTCCTCACCCTTCAGGAAGAGCCTTTCTGAGAAATGGTCTACCCAAAATTCTAGAGGACTTCAGGGGGAATGGTCAACTCGTGTCCATAGCAGTACTCTAACGTAGTCGGGCTGTTTGCTTTCCTGTCTCACCTCTTCACTCCCATGCTCGTGCTACTAGTTCTTCTAAATAAACTACTTGTATATACATCCCCTACTCAGGTCTGCTTTTGAGGAAACACCCTAATACATTCAGCCAAGATTGGTATCTGGCAAATACTACAGAGCTACTAAATCTAGAAACATTGCTGGAGCCAAAGTCTTTGTCTTTCCGACCTATGACCACTATTGACAGAACTGGTTCCAGGCCTTCTCAGAAAAGGGAATATATACTATAACTGAAACAAAATTGTTAAATGGCTCTTTGAGAAAACTAATTACTATCATTAATAGGAAACAAACAAACAAACAAACAAACAACAAAAACAAGGGAAATGAAAGGCAGTAATTACCTAGCATAACAAAAGGGAGTCCCAGGAAGGTGGAATTATATTTCCCACCAGTAAGATTGATGATTCCAGCTGCAGTGAGAGTGGCTAGGCTTATGGTCACCAACCCGAGTAGGCCTAGCCAGGGTTTGCTGCGGACACAGTCCTGCATAGAGCAGCAGAGGATGGCCATGGTGACTACCAGGATCAGGCTGGTGAGCAGGTAACGTTCTGCTACACGGCTGGTCTTCTGGAAATCTTCCCTCAGTGACGCGGATGTGTACGGGAATATTTGGACTTTGCTGTTGGATTTCTGGAATAGTCTGACAGTGTCGCAGAAGCTGGACTCCCACCTCTCAGCCACCATGTCGTTGAGACTGTTGATTGACTGTAGGTAATAGGTGAGCTGAACGGCCTCCGCAGATCTCACCCGGTCCTTGCTGTGTACAGTGACGCCTCCCAGTTGGTGGCCATTATAGACGGCCCTTCCATCCTTCAAGTGAGTTATCGGATACGTGATAGCGAAATTGGTCCGATTGGTGGCCCGAGCGTTCTTTAGCTCTTCTAGGACGTGGACTATGTCATCCACAATGCAAGTCTTATCATTATTCAGGACACATATGTGGGCAAATGTATAATTAAAGCCAGGCCTTGGAACCTGGATCTTGGTTACAGCAGTATGCAACTATGGGAAGAAAAACAAGAGTTAGATTTTTTTTAATGGACAACTAGACATTAATAAGTAAAATTAGCTCTTTTTATTCTTATTCCAATTTATTCATTTTATATCTCTACTGTAGTCCCTTCCCTCATCTCCTCCCAGTCCCACCCTCCCTCACTCTTTCCCCCATCTCTTTCCTCTACTCCACTGAAAGGGGGGCTCCCCTCCTCTGCCATCTGCCTATAGCTTAACAAGTTTCATCAGGACTGCCTGGATCCTCTTCCTCTATGGCCTGGCAAGGTTGCATCACCAGAGGCAAGTGATCAAAGAGCAGGCAACTGAGTTCATATCAGAGGCAGCCCCTGCTCCTCTTACTGGGGAACAGGTATGGAGATTAAGCTGCCTCTCAGCTACATCTGAGCAGGGGTTCTAGGTTCTCTGATGCATGGTCCTTGATTGGTGCATCAGTCTCTGCAGGACATCCTGGGCTCAGTTTTTTGTTGTTGTTTTTGTTTTTGTTTTGGCTTTGGCTTTGTTGGGCTTCTTGTGCAGCTCTTGTCATTTACATAATGGAATACTACTCAGCTACTTAAAACAAGGAAATCATGAAATTTGCAGGCAAATGTAAAAAAGATCATCTTGAGTGAGGTAACCCAGAACCAAAAGACAACCATGGTATATACTCACTTATAAGCAGATAATAGCTGTATAATATAGGATAACCATTGTAAAATTTACAGACCTAAAGAAGCTAAACAACAAGGAGGACTATAGTGAGGATGCTTAACCTCATTCAGTATGGCAAATAGGATAAACACTAGAAGCAGTGGTAGAAAGGGAACAGAACTGGAGCCTATCATAGATGGACTCTGAAAGGCTCCACCCAAGAGGGGAATTTAAGCAAATGCTGAGACTCACAGTCAAACTTTGGCTAGAGCACAAAGAGTCTCATGGAAGAAGGGGGAAATCGAAGGACCGATAGGTAATATATGCTCTTGAGATTTAACTATTTCTTCTTTTTAGGAAAGGGAAAGTCATTCATTCCATCTATAAGACAGAAAGTTTAAATGAAATAAAATGTTTTGCCCATAGACCTCAAATACGTAGTAGGGATGCAAAGACATACATTGGGTCAACAGTTTTCACAGTATGTGGTGCCCAGTCTAGCAGCATAAATCCACCAGCTTGTCAGAAATACAAATTCTTAGGTCCTAGTCTGGACTTGAATAATCAGATTCTTTGGAGTATAACCTATTTAGAACTGCTGGAAGATTCTCATGTTGCTAACACTTGAGAAGTGTAGCATTAAAGTACCAATATTACTCTATTTATGATCAAAATGGTCTATAATATTAGCAAGTCTTATATAGGTTTCTTGTTTATAATTTTTCTTGGAAGTGTGATGTAAATGAAGTCAATGAAGGTACAGTCTTGTATAAAAAGGTCTTTTGAAGTTAGTCCCTTACTGCCAATTTGCAGCACCGCTTAATAATCTTATCCAACTACTCTCTATTATAAAAGCCAAGAAGTTTACCTTGATAACTATGCTGAGTAGTTTTATGTCAATTTGACACAAATGAGGATTATCAGAAAGGAGGAGACCTCAACTGAAAGAATGATATCAGGGTGTAGGCAAGCCTGCAGGGAACTTTCTTAATTAATGATAGATGTAGGAGGGCTCAGCCCATTGTGGGTGGTGCCATCCCTGGGCTGGTGGTTCTGGGTTCTATAAGAAAGCAGGCTGAACAAGCCATGTGGAGCAAGGCAGTAAGCAGCACTTCTCTATGGCCTCTGCACCAGCTCCTGTCTCAAGATTTCAGCCTTACCTGAGTTATTGTCCTGACTTCCTTCCATGACCAAAAGTAATGTCAAAGTACTAAATAAACACTTTTCCCAAGTTGCTTTAGTTATGGCATTTCACCATAGCAATAGTAAGTCCTAACTAAGACAATAGCCGTTTGTCTTCTGTTCTTTGTCTGCATAGGTGGGAAAGGCAATAAATAGTAAGAGTCTAGCTCATAAAATATTAAATTGTACAAAAGTAGAACAACAGGACTTCTATATACTTCAAGGACAGGAGTGTGCTGTGATAGAGTACTTGCCTACTATGTGCAAGACCCTGGTTTCTAACACCAGTGCTACAAGAATTATTCTACACACATTGACTAGTGTCAGATTGTAGTCGTGTCAAGATGCTTTACACTTACCATCAAAGTGCACATGAGAAGATAACACCTACTACATTTCAAGCACAGGTCTAACCATTAGCACAGATTAGCTGATTTAGAACTTATAACAGATCCTAAAGTAGGTATGAACACTAGCCTTGTCTTTCAGGTGAGGTAACTAAGGTAGAGAAAATAAATCATTTGTCCAAGATCACATGAATTATAAAAGGCAGAATGGGGTTATACCTAGCAAACTGAACAGGGCCTGTGTTCTTAGGTTCTTATCATGTATATCTCTAGGTGCCAGAACTCCAACAAGGGTTCCTGCCAGCAGCTGATTTCTGAATTTGTGCTTTTATGACCCTGCTAAAATTCATGTGTGTTTATAGAATCTAATATCTTAAGTGAGAAAATAAATAGTATGTTTATAAAGGGATTAAGGAATTTAAATGAATCACTACCATGTGCCTGCATATTGCACTTTACCTCTCCTTAGTAATTCAGTTTATAACGAAAATACCAAGGCTCATAGAAGCTTTGCAGATAGGGTTAATTGACATCTTAAAATGGCATAATTTCAACTCCAGATACATTGAGCCCTAATTTAATTGTTTCAACTCCATAACCAGTTATTGTCATGGAGGCTTTGTCTTATCTGTGTAAACGTGGCCACTCTGCAAAATTAGGTCAGTGCAAGACATGTGTTGGTATGTTAATTAAACAAGTGTATCCATGCCTGTGACTAGCAAAGGGTGGACTTTTCCATGAGTGTTTGCATGACCCTGTTATATCTTCTCTCAATCTGTTCTAAATGGGTTATTGGTTAAGATGTTTTGCTGTGTGTGTGTGTGTGTGTGTCTGAGTGAGTGGGATAGTATGCTTATCTGAAAATGTCTGAGAAGCACCAGCTGTTAAATTACTTTACTTAGCCAAGAGATGGAGTTATTCATCCTAACTCCCAGTGTCCCCTTCCCTTGTATCTCTTCATTAACACCAACCCTTAGGTTCAGAAAATATGTTGCTGTATTATATCTGGTTAAAATAGTTTAATTTATTTCGCATATAGTCTTCCATATATTCCTAGTAGGCTATTTTTTTTTATAGCTTGAATGATGTGCTAAATTTTTGTATCAGTGCTTTGAAATTAATGGCTAGAAAAATATCTTTAAGTGGTTTTAAGCTCTGAAAGTATCTTTCTGTTCACTCTTGTCTAAGCACAGGCCAGCAAGTCTTGATTAGGATCATTTCTAATCATCAAAAGCTTCTAAATTTAAGAGGTTATTTTGGAAGAAGAAAAATATAAATAAAGAATATAAGGATGAGAGAATTTTGATAAGAGTTAGAGAATTTAGTTGAAAGAGTCAGAATAGCCTAGAGAAGGACCGATATTGAAAGTATGTATATATGTAATAATTAGTGCATTGCTTGTTCCCATAAACAGTGAAATAAAATTCCCTTAGATTAGTAAATATGTCAAGATTAAAAGATTGCCAGAAAAGATGGTGTTAAGCCACAGGGCTGAACCCAGTTAGAGCAGGGGTTATTTTTCCGTCCATTCTCTATAATGACCATGCACTGTGGGCTGGGGAGGTATAAACTATTTAGAGATCTGCCAACTTTGCAGCTCTACTGCTAAGACCTCTGGAATCACACAGGGAAGGAATGAGACACCATATTAACCCCTGTACTATCAGACAGTTGCTGAGAGACTTAGAAAATGGGAAAGACCTTACTGAAGTTTGAGATGAAAGATTTCTTCACTCAACAGTAGAGATGCTTGAATTTCTGATGGACTGGTGGGTAGCACATGTATCATTCTTGTTTCTGAGTGGTAGAGTGACACAGAGTGAATGGCAGAGCAGCTGGGTGGTGCCTGAGGACACCCACCTGACAGGGAAAGTCTGTGGGATTGTGTTGTGGAATAAGAGGTGAGAAGATAGAATGGAAACTGAAAGTTGAGATTTTTTGTGACTTTTGAAACAACTCAGCTCTTATCAATGTTTCTATTGAGTACATGTCAAGTGTAAACACATTTCACTCTTGGACGTTTACATAGTCGTGGTCAGACACCTTGCACATAATACTTAGACATCTTGTAGACTTATAATACTTATATACTACATATATATGTATATGCATATATACAAATATATACATATGTATATAGTATATAAGTATTATAAGTATATATACTACATAAATAGTACATAAGTATACATGTATATACATATATACATACTTATATTTATATTCTACATATATAGTTGATTTTAGAATAACCTGATTTACTTTCCTGAAATAGCCCCATGAGAGAAGGAGAACCCTTACATTCTAACTTGTGGCACAACATATATTTGTAGGATTTTGTGAAAAAGAAAAAGAAATGCCAAAGAAAAAGCCAAAGAGATGGAAGTTATACCTCAGCCCTTCTACAATATATACAATAGCAACCAAAATGAACGTGGTAATAAATTAGTTAAGATGATTTCAGAAAAGAAAGGGTAGAGAAAACAATTAGTAGCCCTGACCTTTAATGTACTCTGAATCTGTCATATGGTCAATGGAAAATCTGTGTTTGTACAATTATGTATACATGAAGCCAGCACATACTCAATAAGTACTCATCTATTGTGTTGTTTGTAATAATGATAATTTTTCTGAATTTAGTGTGCATGTTTTCATGCATGCAAAATCACAAGGAATATAATATTCAAAACAATGAGAAGATTCAAACAAACAACACCAAGTTCTTTGTACTAAAAAAGCCCAAACCTATATTAATCTTGACCATGGTATCTTGATTATTATAAATTTGCTTCCTTTAATTTTTAATTTTAATTTTAATTTTTCTTTTTAGTTACAATTTGTTAACTCTGTGTCCCAGCTGTATCCTGCTCCCTCATTCCCTCCCCCTCCCCAACTCCCTCCCTGGTCTCCTCCCTGCCCCTTTCCAAGTCCACTGATAGGGGAGGACCTCCTCCCCTTTCATTTGACCTTGTTTTATCAGGTATCTTCAAGGCTGGCTGCAAAGCTCTCCTCTGTGGCCTAACAGGACTGCTCCTCCCCTTGGGGGGGGAGTCAAAGAGCCTGCCTTTGAGATCCTGTTAGAAATAGTCCTTGTTCCCCTTACTGTGGAAAACTACTTGGTTACTGAGCTACCACGGGCCACATCCGAGCAGAAGTTCTATGTTATATCCATAGATGGTCCTTGGTTGAGTGTCAGTCTCAGAAAAGACCCTGTGCCCGGATATATTTGGTCCTTGTAGAACTCCTATCCTTTCCATATCATAAAAAAAAGAAGCATAGAAAAAAAAGAATATAATGTAAATATTAGATATACAGGATATCTGATATGCATCCTCTATGAAAGGGTCACTACACTCCCCAAATGCTCATGACCTGTAGGTTGAGAACCGCTCTCCTAGATGGTTCCAGATCTTACTAAGCTGACAATAGTGGCCATCACAGTCTAGAAGTCACTTTGTTTGCTTAACCGAGAACATTTCCATCAACTTTCAAGCTTGTTTTATGTGCCATATAATGCTCAAGCACCTGTTTTCAAGTTGGAAATAACCAACTTAAGGATTGAGGTTAAGAGCACGGTCTGTGTTATCAAAAACCTTGTGTGTTTCAAGTTTACTCGCTTCTTTGTCATCATGGACAAGTGGCTAAATAGCTAAGCCTCCATTTCCTTCTATGCAGAGTGGATGGAATTATTTTAAGGTACTTTGTCACATGGGTTTTTCAGATGACTAAATGAATCATATAAATAAGATACTTAGTATGATGTCAGGTGTGTGACAAGTATAAATACCAGCAGGGACATTCCTGAGTTTCCTTCTGTTTCAGGAGGGTGAAAGCCATTGGTATAAGAGAGCTAAGTCGCTGGGCCAATTTATAAAAGTAGAAAGAATACTAGTGAATATATAATATCCTTCACTGAGAGGCATTGAGGCATTTTACACAACGAGTAGATTTTAACAAGCGTTTGATAAGCTTTCAAGCTATTTTTGAGTAAAATAGTCAGATCATGTTAGGTTGAACCAACTCTCTCTGTATGTGTACATCTGAACCCACATTTGTGTATGGATTCTGTTCTACTCATGGTATTTTTCTCTTACAGCTCATTTTGACTGAAGACTCTGAACAGGTGTGTTGCATGCCTGTTTCTCACACAGGAGTGGAATAGTGTCATATTATTAAATGTTATAGTTCCTGGGGTTCTTGTAATGTCAACAACAGGGAGTATCTTCTCATTGTCATCACAACGAACAGTGTTGACTTCCAAAGGAAACTTGTGGGAATTAATGAGCAAAAACTAAAAATATATGAATAGTTATATCAAAAAAATAAATAAATTTGCTTCCAAAAACATCAGAAATGAATGTTAAATTGAAGTTCATTCCAAGACTTTGAACATATCATTTAATTTTTTCAGCTTCTTTGTTCTTTTCACTCTTCATGTTAAGAATGATATAGTACTAGCGACTAGTGTGCTAAACATTTTCAACGTATTTAAAAACGTATTCATGATAAAGACTATGAGAATGCTTAAGTTATTATCCTCATTTTACAGTTGAAGCAACTGAGGCTTAATAAGCTTCAACGAATCACCTAAGATGACTTTCAAAGTGAAGAGCAGATGCAAGACTCTAAATCAGGCCTAACATCATAGCAGAGCACAGTTTAAGACCAACACAAATTAGGAATCCTGGACATTAGAGGGCAGTTACTCCAGTGCTTTACATCCAAAACTTCATATCTCATAGTTTCAGGAAAAAAAAAAAAAGGATGTTGGGCTAGCTGATTCTTTTATTCTTATTCTTATCATTACTAAAGGTAGATTTGTCTCTCATACAATACATCCTGACCAGAGTTTCCCTCCCTCCATTCCTCCCAGTCCTCTCACTGACCCTCTCCTCAGATACATCCCACTCCCATTTCCTCTTCAGAAAAGAGCAGGTCTCCAAGACACAGCAGCCAAACAGGACAAAATAAGAAACAATAAGACAAGACAAAAGCCCTCCTCTGGAGTTTGGACAAGGCAATCCAACAGGAGGAAGAGTCCCAAGAGCAGACAAAAGAGCCAGAGATACACCTGCTCCCACTGTTAGGAGTCTCACAAAACCACCAAGCTAACAGCCATCACATATATGCAGAGAACCTGTTGCAAATTCTTAAGAACCACCATTGTATTTGTAATGTCACATTATTCTAAGATAAATGACATCTGTAAACTGTACACTCAGATACTAGGTGAAAAAAAGTTAACAACATAAATGACAATTTGAAATTTATTAGAGCTACTTGAGACATGCTTTCCAAGACACTGCAGTTTCTTTTAAGGTAATGACAGATCTAAAAGTAGAAAAAAACAGAAAGAAAACAGGGCAGAGAAAATGGATATATGTAAATGATTCTCTTCTCTGAGTGAGTTTTCATTTTGTTGAAGCACTGGCCTTTCTAATCCCCTTCTGTTAGAGTCTGGGACAAAGCCAGGATGGTCACCACAGGCCAGTGTCTAATTTCCTTTCCTTTCCTTGGCACACTTGCATCTTCCTCAGAAGACAGCAGGGACACCTAGTAGAGGAGGGCAGAGAAGGGATATGGAAAGAAGGAACTGTCTTCTCCAGACTACTGATTAACATAGGAAAAATACCTGTGCAGTATGAGGTCTGCTGCAATATATTTCAGCTCCTTTATTATTGATTATTATTATTGCTGTTGTTGTTGTTTTGCTACAAGGGGGTGGTGGTTAAGATGCTGACTCTGCTCATGTACAGCCCTTAACATGCTTTGGGAACACCTTCAAGCAGGGACCCAGCATCTCAACTCTGAGAAACTACTTGAAGGATAAATGTATCTCTGATCTCAGGCAGGGTGAATTCAAGTTGCACCCAGTGGGATTTGGCACAGTATCCTATTTTTTTTAGCTGCCTTCTTTTCTTTGTGTCATGTCCCCACCCCATTTTCTGCTGCTATTTCAGAATAAGCAGTACTCATTGAGAGAGAGGGAGAAAGACAGAGAGAGAGACAGAGAGACACAAAGACAGACAGCCATTGTTAGTTTGTTTGCTTTGCCCTCAAATATTACCTTCCAAACAATACTAAATCTAATTTGCTTAGAAATACTTTCAAGGAATAGGTTGGCTTTTTTTACTCCCCATATGAAATGGCTTCTGCACTGAAAACTTCCAAACTTCAAATCTTAATTAGGTTCTATATTTTGCCACTATAGGTATCAGGTAGTAACTGGTAAGATATTCTGATCCCATTCACATGAAAACACCTTGAAGTGGATAGAACTGGTCTCTGCAGTTCATAAATTACTCTAGCTCACTTTGTGTTACGTTCTGTCTTTGCATGATCTCACTTTCACCCACTTGCTTTCCTCTTCTTTTAATAACCATGCATTACATCAGAACACCAGAAGTCCAAAGTAGGGGACTGTTACTGTGATTCATTTGTAGAGCAGCCAAAAGCAAGTTAGTCATCCTTTAATAAGTGAACAGAAATAATCATTCTGCCTTTGAAACAGTACATTTTCAGAGGACACCAAATTTAAGCTATGGATGAATCCAAACAAGTGACTATCTAGTCACACATGTCCTTTTGCACATACATGTCTGGAATCATGCATATCAAACTTGTTTTTTTTGTTTTTTGTTTTTTGTTTTCCTCCATCAATACTGCAGTGGTAGCATAGATCTAGAAGAGCTCATGTTGCCTGTTTTGATCTTTATGTAACAGGGGTCAATTCTCAGACATTGAGTGTTGATACTGAAAAGCAGCCTAAACAACCCCATTTTGTAACTTCCAAAGAAACTAAATTTGTCTTTCAAGCCTTGGCTAGGAAAACAGATCTACCTTCAATGTAAAGGTACTGAACCTGAAGTTTCAGAAACAAACAAATGAAAATCAACTTGGTGAAGGAACAAAGCAATTGCAGTCTGCTATTGCAGCTTCTGCCTGAGTTCAGATTGATCTGGATGAGAAAGAGAATATAACGTCATTATTTCCATAAACTGGTGACATTTTCTATTAGTTAATTGAAAAAAAATCCTGGTTTTAAAGATTCCTAGAAGTCAGTGAAGTTAAACTTTCTAATCAGATATACTATTTTTCATTCTCTTATGCCCTTACTTTGCTTTCATGGCCAAGCATAAATGCTTGCTGAGCAAGTTCATGGGTAATGAATCTTGTTTAATAGCTGTAATAGGAGCAATACTCATAGAAATAGGAGACTGCTGAAGCTGGTTGGCCAAATGCCAAAGGAGTTGAATGCACAGAACAGGCAACAATTGTTTTAAGATTTAGGAAGGAGACCACAGCCAATCATGAAAGGGAAAATAAAATCAAGAAGCCAAGGACATTTAGGTCTAGAGAACATGAATCTGAGTCAGAAGAATATTGCACTAAGAATCCTGACGGCTTCTGTTCCTCATTTCGTTGGCCATTTAAAATAAAGAAAAATGAACGTATGAAAAATACCACCTTCCCCAAGGGTTTCCCATCATGTTCACAGTAAAATCCCAAGTTTTGGCTCTGCAGAACTACATGTAGCTTTGTCCTTGCTGACTTTTCTAGACTCATGTTTTACTGTGCTCCTACTGATTACTCTCCAGTTTCACTGGAATGTACCACCACATGGTTGCTCATAGCCATTTGTGACACCAGTCCTAGAGAATCTGATGGACCCTACAAGACCAGTGTGCTCACTTCCTTTACTTCTCTTTAATCATATGCCCTGAGAACACTTCAGTTAAAAAAAATCACCACCATCAAGATCTTATTTTAGTTTCATCCCAGCACCAATTATGATATGCCATTGTCTTTTTGTTTCTATATTCTACTGTCCCCATGGGAATAGAAATTCTGCCATGTTTGAGTGCATGTATACTTGGTTTACTACTACATTTTTTTTTCTTTTACTCAGAATGGTGCCTGGAGCATGTACTGCATAGATGTGAAAAAAAAAAAAAGACAGAAGAACTTGGGGATTGAGTGTGCGTGCGTGTGTGTGTGTGTGTGTGTGTGTGTGTGTGTGTGTGGTGTGCTTTTGTGTGTGTGTGTGAGAGAGAGAGAGAGAGAGAGAGAGAGAGAGAGAGAGCTCAGAGTCATGTGTGCATTAGTGTAGAGGCATGTTTATGCTAAGCTAAGGAGTCGTTCCTCACCAGTCATCTATCTATATTTTGAGACAGGGTCTCACTGTCTACCTTTTTTCTGGCCTGGAATTCGCAGAGATATGCTTGTCTTTGCCTCCTTAGCACTGACATTAAAGGTCATCTTGCCTTTTGAAACAAACTCTTTTGCTGAGGATCCTGTCAAATGCCTTTAATCCCAGCACTCACTCAGGAGGCAGAGGCAGGCAGAGTTTGAGGACAGCTGCATCTACATAGCATGGTAAGTTCCATGACAGGTAGAGCTATGAAGAAAGACCATGTCTCAAAACAAAACAAAACAATTCCAGAAAAAAAAAAAAAAAAGCAAAACCAAAACAAGTCTATCATTGGTCTACAGCACACTGAGTAGGTTAGTTTGGCTCAAAACAAAGAAACAAACAAACTGAACATATGTCCTTGGGAGGAACAGCCTATGCTCTCCAGCCTAAAAGACACGATTTCTAACAAACATGTTAGTACTGAATTCCAGGCCAAGAACCCTTTATATGTTACCACAATGACTCTTTGAGGGAAGGATTATCTCTTTCTTTAAGATAACGAAACTGAATTAAATTAGCTGCCTAAAGACATTGTTTTTGTTTGGGTTCTCAAAGAAGATTGTTTGGAGGTCAGGGTATTAGGTATGTAAGACATTTATAAGACAATCCAAGAAGATCCTAGGGAAAGAATTACAATGTGAGACAGGGTTTGAGCTTCACTGTGTAGTTGTTCTTCCTCCTTCTGTCTTTTCTTCTCTACCAAGGGTCCTATTAGATCTATTAAACTTATTATAACTTGTTTGTAGAAGACAGTTTAGTGATACTAAGTCAGGATTTTTTAGGGAAAAGGCTACTATTTTAGGAATGATATTACACATCCATTCATGTAATTGCTCTTTTTCCTCCACAAACAAAATCAAAGATGCAATCATTCTGAGCATGGGTCTCTGCATTCCATCAGAATTCATATTTTCAGTAGTTTTAGCTCATGGAGAAAGATCAAAACACTATATAAGCCACACCATAAAATATTTGAAATTGCAAAGAACAACCTAAATTTTTACTTCATGAAAAACTGTCTCAATCAGATCAGATGAGTTTTTTTTTTTTTTTTTTTTTTTTTTTTTTTTTTTTAAATGTTACATTTCTCCTTGAATGGGCACTGAGGTTGAGAACAATGAAAATTAGGGCTGATAACTGAAATAACAATGACAATAGACTGTTCTGCCTGAAGACATGCAAACACCTCTCCTAGATAATGGGCCATGAACCATAGAATGAACACCTGATGGAGAGCATAAAAGATAATCTTACTATATAACTCATTTTCTACTGGAAATAATTTTTCTCTCAGGATGCTCACACAAGGCTAATATTCTTAAAGCTCTAAAGAGTGTCTCAGGTGCTACTCTCCTTTTCTTGATCTGGCAGCAAATGGCCAAGGCTATGATTACTTCTGTGGCTCAGCTTGCTAAGACCTTGATTCTTCTGAGATGTGTTAATATTATTAGAATAGTGTGTCTTGGGGGAGACTTGCTGCCCAACTTCAAATCTCAGTGTTGGCTTTGGTACATGTATGCCTCAGTTCTTCATCTGTAAAACGGACTTATAAAATCTGTAAAATGACACTTATCTCATTAGTGTTGTTAGAGAATAAATTAAAAGTCAAATGTCAGCTTTTTAACAGTTTCTGCAACACTAATGCAGTTCAGAAAATGTCTGAGAGCAACACCAAAATGAACAAGCAGAATACTCCATCTGTATCTTCTGTTTTTCCTTGCTGCTCCATTTTTTTTCCATTAAATTCAGATCTTCCTCAGTTGTTATTGAAAAGTATATTAAATGAAATGAAAAGTTGACAAATTTCTGTCAGTAGAGTGTCGGGCAAGTTGACATGTATTGACATGTATCAGCATAAATATTTTAAAGGAATTGTTGGATGACATATATTTGAAAGATGGTGCTTGGGGCTGGAGAGGTGGGTCAGCTGTTAAGAGCACTGGCTCCTCTTCTAGAGGGCCTAGGTTTCAGTCCCAGCCACCACATGGTTGTTCATAGCCATCTGTGACACCAGTCCTAGAGAATCTGATGCCCTCTTCTGGCCTCTATAGGCAGTAGTTATGCACATAGTACATAGTTGTATGTGCATACAAAATATTCATATGCAGAAAACATTAAAGAAAAAAGAACTTTGGTACTTGTTATTGGAGCCCAGGCTCCCAGGCTAAAAATGATCTCATGTACTTTACATTAGTTCTTTACTGAGATGACTGTGCACATCAATTGAAGTTCCTATTGTGATAGTGTAAAGAATGTTACATGTATTGCCTCATATAATTAACACACTAGAGGAAGTAAAGACTATCATCTCCATTTGCAGGTGAGGAAACTATGTCTCAAGGAATTTAAACAGTTTGCTCCAGATCACGAATTTAGCAAGTAGACCAGCCCAGATTTAAATCTTGGGCTCAAAAGACTGTCCCCCAACAGGACTTTCCTTTGGCAAAGTAAAAAAATTTATCTCTGCCTTGGATAGTTGAGTATTGGTTAATTAATGTTTTTAATTAGACTTAATCATAGTTGACCATAGTCTAGAAGACACTGGCATAGAATAGTCAAAGGGTCAAACATGACAAAACAGCCCAAGAGAAGCAGCCATGTTCTGTTCTGCATTGAATGCTGAAGCCCTGTAAGCACTAGATACTCCAACAGAAACCTGAAAGAGAATACAGAACGCCATTATCAGTGACAAGCATGATCAAACAACTAGAGATAAGAAAACATGCAGAAAGAGAGGATATTTTTCCTACTCAAATAAAGTGTCCTTTGCATCATACTTCTTTCCTATTGATAAATCAGCCTGCCTCCGTCATGGACTTGAAAGCCATCTTATAATAAAGACAAGCTAGATTCATTCTTATTTATTATTAAGGTTTTGTTTTTCAAGGATTGGGCCATGCCATTCCTATAACCTTAACTACAAATGGTTCTATACTGCATGTTCCAGAAAATGGTAACCTTGCCTTTGTTTTTTCAAAAGGTTGTTATGATCAACTCACTATGCCTATATTCTGCTTCTTTGACCCATACTTATTTCAATGCTAAGTCCCCCATTTGAAAACCCACTAATCTTATTAAGAAAAAAAAAAAACTATAAAAACCCTATCCTCCCCATGTCCAGCTCAGATCCTTAGAATCCTGCCTTAGGGAAAGACAGTGTGTATACAATATTAAAGCTTATTTTAATTAATTTGGCCATTATTTTGGTTAGTGGTTTTTCTCCTCACATCTGTGGTATTAACACTATGTTACCAACATCTGGAGGGGGAAGGGAGCCAGGCAGATGAACAAAGCAGACAACTTTTATTGGTAGCAAAGGATAGCAGCTTCAGGTTTACTGCAAACCATCAGATGGAGGACTGAACTGTGTTAGGGAACTTGAGTATCATCCTTTCCCAAAGGCAGTTTACAACTAGGATATATGTGCTCTCTGAAGCAGGCATTTTGGTTCATTTAATCCTATATATCCTAAGCACCTAGAATAGTGCTGGACACACAAGAGAACAACAAAGATGTGCTGATTTGGACATTCAGAGTTTTTTCTTTCTTGCTGATTTAAACTTCCTCTGGTGACAGTGAATGATACCACATTTGTGCTCTTAGGCTCCTACTATGCTATCTGTATATAATTTACATCTTCAATAAACAGATGACATTGAATTTGATCCAATTGCTTATATGCTTTAGACAAATTTTTGGTCTCATTAGATCCTTATCTGTTTGTTTCACCACTTTAGTTGTAGTTTTTTTGTGTATTACTATAGTATTGTTGGAGACCTAAAATATTGCATGCTACCACAACAAAGGCCTTAAAGGAAGGGAATTTGGGAAAAAAAAAATCCTTCCATCTTGAACCATATCCACTATTTTTCTATTGCAACTTCTTTCCAGCATAAGGCTGTGTTGTGTGAGATTCAGCAAGTCTGTTTTCCTGGCCAGGTCTGAGATAGTGGGCATCCACTTTCAGAAGACATTAAACTCCCTTTCCTGAGCACACCAGCTCTGCTATAATTGACAAGTGACTTTTATTGAGACATTTCACTGACAAAGGGCCTTGGAGATGGTTTGCCAAGCAAGGAGAGAAAAGGTTTTTTTTTTTCCTTTTTTTAAATTTTTCTTTATTAATTACACTTTACTCACTTTGTATCCCTCCTGTGGTTCCCTCCCTCCTCCCTTCCCAATCCCTCCCTTCCTCCACCCTCTGCATGCATGCCCCTCCCCAAGTCCACTGATAGGGGAGGACTTCTTTTCCTTCCTTCTGATCCTAGTCAATTAGGTCTCATCAGGAGTGGCTGCCTTGTCTTCTTCTGTGGCCTGGTAATGTTGCTTCCCCCTCAGGGGGAGGTAATTAAAGAGCAGGCCAATCAGATTATGTCAGAGACAGTCCCTGTTCCTATTACAATGGAACCCACTTGGATACTGAACTGCCATGGGCTACATCTGTGCAGGGGTTTTAGGTTATCTCCATGCATAGTCCTTGATTGGAATAGCAGTCTCAGGAAAGACCCCTGTGCTCAGATTTTTTTTTTTTTTGGTTCTGTTGCTCTCCTTATGGAGTTCCTGTCCTCTCCAGATCTTACTATTTCCCACTTCTTTCCTAAGATTCCCTGCACTCTGCCCAAAGGTTTCCCATAAGTCTCAGTATCTACATAGATAGTCTGCAGGGCAGAGATTTTCAGAGGTCCTCTGTGTCAGGCTCCTGACTTGTTCCCTCTTTTCTCCATCCTCTGATGTCCAGCCTCTTTGCTTTTCTGAATAGGAATTGAGCATTTTAACAAGAGTCCCCCCTCTTGATTAGTTTCTTTAGGTGTACAGATTTTAGTAGGTTTATCCTATATTATATGTCTATATGAGTGAGTATATACCGTGTGCATCTTTCTGCTTCTGGGATAGCTCACTCAGGATGATCTTTTCCAGATCCCACCATTTACCTGCAAATTTCAAATTTCATGATTTCCTTGTTTTATATTGCTGAGTAATATTCCTTTGTACAGATGTACTACAATTTCTGTATCCATTCCTCAGTTGTGGGGCATCTGGGTTGTTTCCAGCTTCTGGCTATTACCAATGAGGCTGCTACAAACATGGTTGAGCAAATGTCCTTTTTGTGTACTTGAGAATCTTTTGGATATATGCCTAGGAGTGGTATATCTGGATCTTGAGGAAGCGCTAGTCCTAGTGGTCTGAGAAAGCACCAGATTGCTTTCCAGAGTGGTTGTACAAGTTTACATTCCCACCAGCAGTGGAGGAGGGTTCCCCTTTCTCCACAACCTCTCCAGCATGTGTTGTCTCTTGAGGTTTTGATCTTAGCCATTCTGATGGGTGTAAGGTGAAATCTCAGGGTCATTTTGATTTGCATTTCCCTGATAGCTAATGAGGTTGAGCATTTCTTTAAATGTTTCTCTGCCATTCGATATTCGTCTGCAGAGAATTCTCTGTTTAGCTCTGTTCCCTATTTTTTAATTGGATTACTTGATTTTTTTTGCTGTTTAACTTCTTTAGTTCTTTATATATACTGGATATTAGCCCTTTGTCAGATATAGGATTGGTGAAGATCTTTTCCCAACCTGTATGCTCTCGTTTTGTTCTGAGGACAGTATCCTTTGCTAGAAACAGATTGGTGGATCAATGGGATTGAATAGAAGACCCTGACATAAATCCACACACTTATGGACACCTGATTTTTTGACAAAGATGCCAAATCCATTCAATGGAAAAAAGACAGCATCTTCAACAAATGGTGCTGGTCTAACTGGAAGTCTGCTTGTAGAAAAATGCAAATAGATCCATACTTATCACCCTGCACAAAACTAAAGTCCAAGTGGATCAAAGACCTCAACATAAAACTAGACACAACAAACCGCTTAGAAGAAAAAGTGGGGAATACCCTAGAACTCATTGGCACAGGAGACAACTTCCTGAACAGAACACTAACAGCACAGGCTCTAAGAGCAACAATCAATAAATGGGACCTCATAAAACTGAGAAAAGTTGTTTTAATACCCAAAGATATCACTCTAGGTGATTCTAGCTTTAATGTTGAATATGCTTGCTGATTTTCAGGCTCACAGATGTGAAGTATGTGATAGGTTTCCAATACTGGACAGGTGTTCAGGAATAATCTTTGTTTTTGTTGAAAAGTAGAGTCATGCAGGAAATGTATCTTTTATCTCATCATCAGTTATTGTAAAGACCCATTTGTTCAATAGGTATTACGTGACTATACTATGTTGGGCATTATGTAAACACTAGGAGTATTAAAGCATAACTTTAGTCCCTGAATTGGATGGCCTGGGTGAACCACAGAGCAAAGTGCTATGTAGCAATGACAGGAGAATCTAAGAATATAGTGAGATACAGGGGATACATCTACAACATTGTTGTGTAGGAAACAGTGAAGAACATATAAGTGTACACATGTACAAACATAAGTGCTGCCAGACAGTATAGAATTGGAGAGGAAACAGGCTACATAAGGGATGATCTTTTCATTTATGAAGTAAAAAAAAATATTAATAACTCTGAGTAAATTTTAACTCAGGTCATGTGAACA
>NW_026594354.1:3179726-3211122 GCF_907164565.1 Psammomys obesus | reverse complement strand
AAAAAAAGGGGAAAAATGGCCAGAAGAAAATGAAAAAATTCAGAGAAATCTGTGAGATGGCTACAGCCATTATTTGTAAGATTTGATGGCAGCCAAAAATCCTGTGCTTGAGTAACAGCAGTAGGTCTGCTGTATTTTTCTATGTATTAAAGATTTAGTTCTGGCACTGGAGAGATGGCTTAGACATTGACTGGTCTTCCATAGGAACTAGGTTTGATTTCCAGCACCTACATCATGACTCACAACCATCTGTATCTACAGTTCCAGGAGAATCAGATGCCCTCTATCTTAGTCACTGTTCTATTTCTGTGAAAGGACACCATGACCAAGGCAACTCTCATGAAAGAAAGCATTTAAATGTCGGTTTGTTTACAGTTTCAGAGGCTTAGTCCTTTATCAGTATGGCAGGAAACATGAAAAAATGCATGGTGCTGGTGCAGTAGCTGAGAGCTAGATCCTAATCCTCAAGTGACAGGAAGAGAGAAAACTGGGCTTGGCATGGGTTTTTGAAAGCACAAAGCCCATTCCTGGTAACACAATTCTTCCCCCAAGGACACACCTCCTAGTGCTTCTGAAAAAGTGCCACTCCTAGATGACTAAACATTTAAATATGTGAGCCTATAGGGGCTATTCTTATTCAAACCACCACAGCCTCTTCTGGTTTCCTTGGGGAGTCAGGCACAAAAGTGGTGCTCAGACATACTTGCAGGCAAAACACGCATACACGCAAAATAAAATGAAAATAAATATTTGGTTCTCAACATGGAGCCATAAAAGATGGTGAATCTTTAAGAGGCTAGTTTGGTAAGAAGTCCTTAGGGTACCCCAGGACCATGTTATTGAGGTAGATTAAGACACTTTATCCTCTTCCTTACTATCTTTAGCTTTCTTGTCATTAGGTGTGCAGGATGCTGTGCTCTGAATTCCATGCTGTTGCTATCTAGCACACATACCATAGGCCCAAAGCAGTAGGTCTAACCAACTTTGGATTAAAACCTCCAAAGTTGTAAGCTCAGATAAACTTTTTCTCTTGTAACTTAATCAATTCAGATATTTCATTACAGTGACAGCTAATGAACATACCAAATTCACATTTTCTTTTACTTTTCCATTTCAAGCTATCTTCTTCATCATACTCTACCCTATGTCTCTCCATTAAGTCATTATTATATTGACTAGTGGGTGGTAAATAAAGTTAGGGAATGGGGAAAAGTAGAATGTGAGATCATGTACAAGTATTCATTCCCCTTCCCTTAATTTTGTCCTGCCCTCCCCTACTTATTTTCAGTCCCATAGGCCTACTGTTTAGTTTGCTTTTCCTAAAATAGTAACACTTTGATCCCTTTAAAACAGCATCACCTTAGCCACAATAATGATCCTCTCAATAGAACAATAAAAATGAAATAAGGTGGTGACAAAATCCCTCAGGAAGGACTATTAACTAATATTATTAAGTGATACTTCCTAAATGGAACATTTCCTGCACTATAATATTTTATTATTAATAAGTCATGGGAGCTTCAAGAAAGGAAAGAACTTTTATTTCTCTGGCTTTCTCTCTGGTAATCATAAAGGAATCTAAGCTACGCTTTATGATGCCAAAGCGCAGTGGTCAATCCAGTCAGTCAGCTAATTGAACAATAATCATCCACACTATTTATCATCATATCAACAAAACAGAGAGTTGTTTGAAATATTCACATCAAAATCAGTTGTTTTGACATTATATGGGAATCATCCAAGTCAACATTTAAGTAGTAATTTAAAAAGTCATTAATTGGAACCATGTTTTCTGATTATCTCATGTATGCAGGAATATTTTTCATTGAACAGATGGATTTACATTACTATCATCTTAGAAATTAGTAAACACAGATTTTTCTAACTGAGGAAAGGAAGTAAATATATAAGGCGCCAAAGGCAAAAGCTAATGTATATAAGAAACTCTGAAAACTGAGGCAATGGTAATACAGTGGTCCTGTTAATGCAATCTGAAGAAAAGATAACATCAGAAAATATATGTACCAGAGGTTTTGCTTATTCATCTTGTGTGCTAAAAGCATATGGCTTACATAACAAATCTTCAATCCAGGTAGCTTAAACATCCACAACTTTATAGGTTAGAAGTCTGAGATGTGAGAGAGAGCGTGGGCAGGGTCAGTTGCTTCTCTTAGGGGTCTGAGAGAGTATCTATTTCTGGGCTTTAAACAGCAACCTTTGACTTTTGGCTTCTAGGTGTTTCATGTTGAACTCAGCTTTGATGTTTACATTGTGTTTTCTTTCTGAATGTGTATTCACGTGTGTGTGTGCGGGTGTGTATGTGTGTATGTGTGTATCCAAGTCCAAATTTTCCATTTAAATATACCAGCCATATTGTATTAAAGCCTGCAGAACTACTGTATGATCTCATCTTAGCTAATTGTGTTTACCATGATTCTATTTCCAAATATCATCTTCTGAAATAAAGAAGGTTAAATCTTTTACATATGAATGTTATGGAGATACAAATTCAACCTATGATATCTACTAAGAGACCTATATGACCTATATAGAGGCCCAACAGTCTAGACGCTGTGGCAAAAGCCTTTAGGATTGGGTGTTTGTGGGTGGAGTTACATCAAAGTAGAAAGAGTAATCCAGTTCTCATAAATTAGCTGCCAACTGAATGTTAGGAACATATATAACCTTATGTTTAAAAAAAACTTTTAATGCTGTTTTGATTCATGTCTTTTCAAAAATTTGGAAGACAGATATTAAAAATTTCTTTACAAGTTGGGGTCAAAGAGAAACTTGAGTTGTGGTAAAAAGTCTTTCATGTTTTGGAAGAGAAGGAGGTACAGGGTCTCATTATGAAGCCCAGCCTGGTCTCTAACTCTCAGTCACCCTTGTAATCTTTGAAGCCTCCAGAGTGCATGAATTACAAGTGTGCACCTGAACCCCATCTTTTGGCTGAACCTATACAACATGATGTTTAGGTCTGTTCTAGACTTGAAGATTGTAATTTGGAAATTGTCCTTCTTTTGATATTTCATATAGTTTCCAGTCCAACTTGAATTCTGGTGGTAGAGCTCTCTCTCTCTCCTCCTTCCCCTCATCCTTCCCTTCATTTTCATTCTCCTCCCCCCTCCTCTTCTTTTTCTACTGCTGCTACTACTATCCCTTCCCACAGGCAGTATGACAATAACTTCAGAGAATTTTCAGAAACCCTTTCAGGATCATCCTTTATTATTTGCTTGAAGTATATTCTTTAGTTGTCTGGCTTATTTGTTGTGTATCCTTCTTTGTCTTACAGTCATATCCACCATGTCTTCTACATTGTATGACTTCATGCTTGGGTTTGAGGGTTTTATGTGGTTACCATATTTTACCAGGAAGAAAGAAAATTCTTTTAGTTATATCTTCAATACTTGGGTTATAACCATCCTTTTGTTGTAAACAATGAATTGTGCTTTTCAAACTGATTTCACTTCTTTTAAAAATGTATTTACATAGTGCATATGGGTGTTTTTCATGTATGTACATATATATACATGTATGTGCATGTATATATGTACATAGATTTCCTAGAAATGGAAATACAATCAATTGTGAGCTACCATATGGGTTTTGAGAACTGGAACCAAGGAACAGCCAGTGCTCTTAATCACTGAGTCATCATTTTAGCCCCTTTTTATCTGTCTTGAGCATCAGTGATGACTTTGTCTTGCTGGCTATAGGCTTTTTGTGCATAACAACATACGATCTGTTTGCCTGAATTCACCCAACATTAGAAAACAGTTTGCTGTTACTTATGATAAGTTCTTGTCATTTTTTTCTCTGCTTAGGTTGACAGTTTCTTTAGAAGATGCTTCTTTCAAAATTATTTATTCTGTGTGTGTGTGTGTGTGTGCGCGCGCGTGTGTGTGCATGTGTGTGCAAGTGTGTGTGTGTGTGCACGCCCATGTGTTTGTGTACTATGGCACATGTAGAGGTCCCAAGGCTGCTTTGTGGAGTTGGTTATCTCCTTTGCTTTTACATGGGTTCAGGAATTGAACTCAGTTTACCTATCTTGCAGGAAAAATGCCCCTATCTGCTGAGCCATCTTGCAAGCCTGGCTTCTTTTCTTAATTTTTAAAAATAGTTTTATTTTATTTTATGTGTATGAGTATTTTATCCGTGTGTATGTCTGTGTACTATGTCTATGCAGTGTCTGTCGAAGCTAAAACAGAGTCAGGTAGCCTGGGACTGAAGATATACATCATTGTGAGCTGACATGTGGGTGCTGGAATAGAACCTAGGAAAGCTAGAAGAGCAGACGGTGCTTTTGACTGCTAAGACATCTCTTCTGACCCTCTTTTAATAGTCAACGATCTATTTCTAGAGAATTCTAGTAGAAAAATAATTGAAAGTATGTCTACATGTTTCAGAAACAATCAGATGACTGAATTCCTATCTGGCAGTTGGATGAAATAAATTTGTCAGGCTAAGCTGTTATTTGACTTGACTTGATTTAATATTGTATGTATTTATGCATGGGTATTTAATTTTATGTTTAAGTACTTATATACAAATATACAAAAATCATGTTACTTAATTCCTTAGCAGAATTTCTTGAGGTGAAACATATTTCATTCTTGATAGAAATAATTAAATATTATAAATTCAATATGAAAAGAGATTCACTACAAACAGTTGGTGATTACAAGGTAACAAAAGTCTAAAGTCCTGATGTTAAGAAGCTTGATATCTTGGGGTGGTATCTAAAACAAAGAGATTTTGTTTATTCAACAGATACTTATTTAACAACTAATATGTGTTTGACCCAGTTAGATAACTGATCAATGTGATAAGTAAGTCATCTTTGCTATCTCTAGAAGGCTCATCAGAAACGCAACAGTTGAAAGCGTGTGATTAAAGTATGATGAGGTCCTCACTGGCACTGTATCAGCTGATATTAGGTGTTTCGATCTCAGACTTAGAGCCAGGGGAGGCATTCTGTAGGTAGACGACCACTAACAGCAATGCACGTCAATGCCATAAGTGTTCAGCAGAAGTGAAAAATCACACATGGAGGGAGGAGCCACTTAGTGCTGGTTAAAAGATGGAGATTATGCTTTTTAAAGTGGAAAAGCTGATGTACAAAACTGTGCAGATGAGATGACATTGCACTTGTGCATCATGGAGGCTTTCTGTAAGGAGTCTGATGAAACAAGCCTGTGTTCCAAGTATGAGCAGAACTAGATAAAGTTTAATCAGAAGAGAATGGCTTGCCACTAAATCTTAGCCCATCTAGTATGGTTATGCAAATGATATCACCTGAGTTGTTGGTATATGTGTGGGGTAAAGAGTTGCTATCAGACAGGTGAGCTTCAGAAAATAGGTATGTAAAAACAGAGTTGTATGACTGGTTTGAATTGATAAAGAGATATAGGGTAGAAGGCGTTATCCTAACATAGAGTGTTTTTGTCTGCAAATAATGAAACCTAACTGAGAGTATACTGGGTAAAAGATTCCCCCCTTTTCCTTCTTCTATAACACAAATCTAGTAGTAGCTTCTAGAATATTGTCTCTGTGGCTTAACATTGTCAGGGTTAGCATTTTCACTACTCTCTTGTCTTTCCCATCATGTTTGTTGCTTCTAGTAAAAATATGGTCACTAACTTGTATCTAATTGTTAATAAATTATTTCTTCAAAATAACCCAAGTCAATTTTCTTTCATTTACCCCTTATTTACTTTTTCTTGTTTATGTGGTATGTGTATACATACAGATGTGTGTATGTGTATGTGAAATGAGGGCCAGAGGTTGATATCAAATGTTTTCCTCAACTGTGTTCCACCTTGCATCTTAATACAGGATTTCTCATTGAACTCACAGTTTATTAATTCTGGTAGAGTGGCTGGCCACTAAGTTCCAGGCATCTGCCTATGCAAAGATTATAGGACTTCATCACCACATATGGCTTTAAAAATTATTTATTTATTCACTTTACATCCTGATTGCAGTTCCCCCCTTCCCTCCCATTCACCGACCCTCCTTGGACATCACTCCCCCATTCTCCCCTCCTCTTCTCCTCAGAGAAGGTTGAGGTTCCCCCATGGGTACCAACCCACCCTTGTGCGTTAAATTCTATAGAACTAAGCGTGTTCTTTCCCACTGAGACCAGACAAGGCAGCACAGTAAGGAAAAGTAGATATAAAGAGAAGCAGAGAAGAGAGGGTCCATGCTCCATTTGTTAGTGGATCCACACGTAGACCAAGCTGTGTATCTGCTATATATGTGCAGGGAGCCTAGGGCCAGTCCACGCATGTTCTTTGGTTGGTGGTTCAGTGTGAGGCCTCATGGCATGGGCACAGGTTAGTTGACTTTGCAGGTCTTCTTGTGGAGTCCTTGACTCCTCTGGCTCCCTCAGCCATTCTCCCAATTCTTCCATAAGACTCGCTGTGCTTTGTCTAATTAATGTTTGGTTGTGGGTTCTCTGCATCTGTTCTATCAGCTGCTTGGTCAAGCCTCTCAGAGAAATTATGCTAGGCTCCTGTATATAAGCATAGCAGAGTAACATTAAGAGTACCAGGGATGGATCTCAAGAAGGGCATGATTTTGGTTGGCCATTCCCTCAATCTCTGCTCCATCTTTGTCCCTGTACATCTTGTAGGCACTAAAAATTTTGGGTTCAAGGTTTTGTGGGTGGGTTGATGTCCTTATCCCTCCACTGGAAGTCCTTCTTGGCTACAGGAGGTTGTCAATTCAGGCTCCATATCTCCCACTGCTAGGGTGACCCCCATAGGCTTCCTGGACCTTCCTCTACCCCAGGTCTCTGGCAAATCGCAGAGATAGCCTCCCACCCTGTCTCTGATTTTTGTTTTCTCACCAGGCTTTCTCTCCCCAGCTCTCCCTACTCCTAGGCCTTACCCCTGCTTCCTTCCCCTTCTCCTCTCCTACCCATTTTCCTCCTTCACTCCATCTCCAATGTCTATTACAAGCTAAGTTACAAGGAGAGGCAAAGGGAGGATGTTTGAATCTTACTGAGAAGGGGAAATGAAATACACATAGGACATTTTTGTATTGGAGCTGAGGATGAGATCTCAGGTCCTGGTGCTTGCACTGCTAGTATTTCACTGACGTAGTCATCTCTTTAATACTCCTCCATTTCCTTCCTTCCTTCCTTCCTTCCTTCCTTCCTTCCTTCCTTCCTTCCTTCCTTCCCCAGAAAAACACAAAAGAGTTTGGAAATCAGTGTTGGGAGGAGCAGGAAGGAGTTAGGTTTTCTCTGTGTGTTTCTGTTGAGAATGCTGGGATTAGTTGTGGTCCCGATTTAAGGATAGGTGTAGTATCAAGAATAGCCTCAAGGGGGAACCAAAGAGAAGGCCACTCATCCTGGGGATGCACAAACACTACTTTTCTGCCTCACCTACTGTACAGTCTATATTCTTTTGCTGCCTCTCACAGTCAAAGTCTTTTCCGGGATTTTGCCATTGGCCTCTTCTCACTTTGGTCACACCTGAAGAAAACTCAGCAAGCTGACTTTGCTAGAGTCTTAAAACTCCTACCAAGCCAGGCAGCTGTGGTAACCAGTAGTTCCCTCTGGCTAGGATTCAGAGTTACCAGTCCCATGCTCTAGCCAAACAAAGAAGGGGAAGGCAACAAGAGTATTCAGAGATCAGTCCCAGAACAACCAGTGTGAAGCCAGATAAGAGTAGTTTTCTAGGGTAGAAAACTGTCTTTATCCATGAACTTTAAATGGAGCAATGGGGCAGGACATAAGAAAGATTTACTAAAGGAAAAGGAAGGGGGGATGATGTAATTATATTTAATTTAAAAATATTAAAAATTTGTCTCTGAAAATAAATGATAGACTTCTGCATTTCTACATATTTTCTGTCATTCCCTTAGTGTCGTAGTAAAAGTTGTTTTCCAGAAACCTCAGAGCTAAAAGAGAAAAAAGAAGTTGTCTATACCATAGCAATGAGACCATCTTTGTTACTTCCCACACAAGCCAGTCTAACCAAGCTTGAGATTCTTCTAAGGACAGTAAGGAAAATATATTGTGCGGATGCTGGGTCGGAGAGCCAAGAGCTCAAGGGCAATTTCTAGTGCTTTTCTGTAGAAGCGTGTGATGTATTCTTACCCACAGCTGCTGGTGACTGGGGTGAGAGGCACAGAATTTTTGGGACAGCTGATTAGTATATACTTTAAATCAAAGAATTATTTTGCCTCAGAAAGAAGTTTTTCATATGTGTTTATTTTGCATACCTGAAAGTTTTAAAGGTGTTTATGAGTGTTTATTAGAGAGACAGTTGAATAGTCTGAGTTGGCTCTCAGATGATGACAACACTGATAGCAATGATTTTGGCAGATGGGCAGAGGGTCATTTTTGGAAGATAGGTAAGTTAAGTATCTCCTGTTTGTAAAGTTACCTAGGCTGGATCTCTAGTGTATCGGTAAGATTTTTTTTTTTTCGGGCTGTTTCAATGTACTATCTAAACTAGAAGCTAGGCTACATGTTCTGAATCTTTTTCTTGCAATGGCTATTTCTGTAATGCTATTAAAGCCTCTGAATTCTTGTTCAGAAAATATTTTTAAATGGATAAAATAAAATACATAGGAGAACAAGTGAAATAAATTATATTGAAATACAGCTATCAAAATATATTTATAAAAGCAGTGTTTGTGATAGAGTAATGCAAATGCTTCTTTATTAACATACTATGCAACAAGATCTAGTGATGAGCCTAATAACTGTTATAATTTGGAAATACTGGTGCCTGTTAACAGGATTTCACTTCAAAATATCTGTGTGATAGGAAGATAACTGCATATTTTGTTGGTGACAAAGTCACAGACATTGTTGTAGCCTGGTGCCTATGCTGAATCAAATCAAAAGCCAATGTGTATGTAGAGACAAAAAATAAAGAGGTAAATTTTTCCTATTAATTTTTTTCCCTATTCAAGTTACACACTTTTTAGTTTCTACTCATAAACCTTCATCATAGAGGGTAAAAATAGAGTTACCAGGGCACAGTCATGGAAGATGAGGAAAAAACAAACAACAACAAC
Source organism: Psammomys obesus (assembly GCF_907164565.1). Taxonomy (NCBI): domain Eukaryota; kingdom Metazoa; phylum Chordata; class Mammalia; order Rodentia; family Muridae; genus Psammomys; species Psammomys obesus. The sequence continues at coordinate 3,202,086 of NW_026594354.1, read as the reverse complement.
AAAATACCCAGAAATTAAACATGAGAGAAGCTCTGTTCTTGGTCCCAGAAAATATCTACCCTTTCCTGGGGATCTGACATAGCAGCTACATTATATGTTCAGGATCTAAGTTTCATTGCTGAGATAATGCCATGTTCAGAATGGTGTCAATAACTTATTTTGTATTCATGGTATTGTGTGTGTACATGTGGAGGGCCATAGTTTGACAGAGGTTGTCTTTCCTTGATTGGTCTCTAACTGAACCTGAAGTTAACTGATTCAAGTAGGTCATCTGGTCAATGACTTTCAGGGATCTGCTTGTCTCCATTCCCTTCCTCTCCACCCCTAGTGCTGGGGCTGCAAGTATATGTCACCATATCAAATTTTTTACATGTACTTTGGGACTCTAAACTCAGTTCCTCATGCTTGCACAGCAGACATTTTACTGACTGAGGCTTCTCCCCAAGGCACCAGTGTTAGCAATTTTGTTATTACCATAAACTTTACTACCTTGCAGGAGATGAGAGGACTTAAGGTCTAGTCTGAGCCTGTGACACTTTCTCCTGGTAATTTGCTTTAAACTTTCTTGCCTTGATCACAGTCCAATGGCTGTTTATAGAATGCCAGCCAGTGTAATATATATTTGTTTCCTACCTCAATATGCTGAATGCAAATGAAAAGCTAGCGTTAAATGTAAAGAAAAAGTTGCAAGCGAAAGATCTGGCTTTGAGTTTTTGTCTCTCTGAATGTGGTATCTGATGTGCAATTACTAGTCCATATTGAATCATTATTCTTATTTTGCAGATCCAGTAATAAGAACTGGAGGTGACTGGATGATGAACATGTCAACCAATATGATGAATAAAATCTCCAACTTTTGCAAAAAAAAAAAAATTGACAAATTGACCAAAATTTGATAAATCACAGTCTTTCTGGCTCAGTTTGACTTTATAAAAGCATATATACTAGGAGCCAAATAAAAACTGAATGAATGTCTGGCCAATGACCAGTAAGGTGGGGACAAGCGTATTCTTTAGTTGTGACAGTTAGATAAAGACTCTCTATGTAGGGGAAGTTAAACTTGAAAGCTAAATGAGAATCAGGTTGCTGTAAAAATATCTGGGTAAATGCATTCCGGAAGGAAGGACTGGAAATTAAGGATGCCTTTAAGTGGCAGCAAATGGTGAGCGAAAAGGCAAGATGAGCATGTAACAAAGCATGGGAGCATGGTGAAGGATAGGACTGGAACAATAGGTAGACTCAAAGCTCAGAAGGTTTGAAGCTATAGTGAGAAGTAAAACATTTAGTCTGGTTGAAGTGGGAAGTGACTTCTGAGTTGAATAGAAGATCATGCTGCCTCATCAACAAGTTCTGCCATTTAACCCACTGTTCACGTGGGTGTTGACGGAAGAAAGACTGTCCAGCAGTAATAGGCAGAGTGGATTGCTTTGGGTGGCTCTGGACTCTTGGACTACAGTAGTCTTGATCAGTTTGGGTTTCCATAACAAAACGCCAAAGAGCTAGTAGGCTAAACAACAGGCACTAACTTCCCATAGTTCTGAAGATGATAAATTCAAGGTCAAGGTGATGGCAAGTTCAGTTCAAGATGTCCTTGCTGTGCCCTCACTTGGCAGAAAGAGCATGTGCTCCTAGAACCACTTTTTTTTTTATATAAACATACTTATCTTAACACAGTGATACCCACCTTCATGAGCTCATCAAAACCTAATCGATTCCAGGAGGCCCCACCTCCAAATATGATCACATGGGAAGCCAGGGCTTCTCCATAGGAATTTTGGAGAGAAGCACCCACAACATTTAATCCATATGATGAGATATAGTTGTACAGGTAAAGGTTGTGGCTAGAGCCTAGAGATATTTTGCATGCATATGATATAATATTTTTAATGAATTAGATATGGAGTATGAGAGTGGAAAAACAATAAAGTTTCTCCACAGAAAAAGCAGGGAGTAGTTTTGAGTGAAGGACAGCCACCAGAGCCTGCTATGTTTGCTAGCACTGACCATGGAAAGATGGTGAGTGATGTGAACCTGCCTGTGTCCTCTGATACTTCCCTGTGTGGCTCTTCTCTATACCACTGTCTTTACAATGTTTAAATTTCCTTTTAATTTCTCAAGGACTGCAGCTGAACATCTCTTCCTTACTAAGACAGTAGGCTTTGGCACACACAGAACTGGTGCTTGAGTCCTGATTCTGCTTGTATGATCAGTGAAATGTGCTTCTCTGAATAGAGATTGCTTTTCATCTTTGAGATGAGATGGAAGGATTTTTCCCTGAGATATTGGAGATTAAAGAACACAATGAACTAGAATGACTACACAGACTGAGCTCTCACTGAACCCACCTTAACTTTAGTTTCATTTCACTTCTTTTATAGTCCCGGTGGAAGCCTGGTGTGGAGGCAGTCTGGCTAGTTGTTTCTTAATGAACTAAATCATGTGCAATGGCCTGCTTTTCAAAGTTGGCTACACATGAGAGCAACCAAGAAACATCCCAGGAGTCAACTCCTAGTACTTCTGATTTAATTGTTCCGAGAGTAGGTAGCTTAGAACTAGAATTTCTAATGACTAGCTTATTATTATTATTATTATTATCATTATTATTATTAACAATTTATTCACTTTGTATCCAAGCTTTCCCTCTCTCCCTCATTCCCTCCTGGTTCCACCCTCCTTTCATCATCCCCCCTATGCCCCTTCCCTAATCACTGATAGAGGAGGTTCTCCTCCCCTACTATCTGACCCTAGCTGATCAGGTCTCATCAGGACTGTATGGATCCTCTTTCTCTGTGTCCTAATAAGGTCACCTCACCAAGGGGAGGTGATCAAAGAGCAACCAACCAAGTGCATGACAGAGACTGCCCCTGCTCCCCTTACTAAGGATACCCCATGGAAACTTGAGCTGCCCATGGTGACATCTTAGCAGGGCATCCAGGTCCTCTCCATGTATGGTCCTTGTTTGATTCATAAGTCTCTTCAGGCCCTCGTAGGCCCAGAGCTTTTGGTTCTGTTGGTCCATCTGTGGAGCTCCTGTCCCCTCCAGATCTTTCTATCTTCCCTGCACTCTGCCCAAAGTTTGGCCATGAGTCTCTGCATCTGCTTAGGTACCTTCCTGGGTAATCTTTTAGAGGCCCTCTGTGGCAGACTCCTGTCCTGTTCACTGTCTTCTCACACTTTCAAAGTCTATCCTGTTTGCTCTTATGAATGAGGATTAACATTCTTCCCTAAGGACCTCCTTGTTGTTTAGCTTCTTTAGGACTATAGATTATAGTATGCTGATCCTTTATTATTTGGCTAATATTCACTTTATGTGAGTACATACCATGTGTGTCTTTTCACTTCTGGTTTACCTCACTCAGGATGATCTTTTCTAGTTCTATCCATTTGAATACAAATTTTATGATTTCCTTGTTGTTAATTTCTGAGTAGTAGTCCATTGTGCAGATGTACCACAGTTTCTGTATCCATTCCTCGGTTGAGAGACATCTAGGTTGCTTCTAGATGCTGATATCATGAATAAAGTTGCTATGAACATAGTTGAGCAAATGTCCTTTTGAATGGTGGAGCATCGTGTACATGCCTAGGAGTGATGTAGCTGGATATTGAGGTAGCATGATACCTACTTTACTGAGAAAATGCCAGATTGATTTCCAAAGTGTTTTACAAGTTTATATTCTCACCTGCAATGGAGGAGGGTTCTCATTTTCCATATCCTTTCCAACATGTATTGTCACTTGAGTTTTTGATCTTAGGTGTAAGGTGGAATCTCAGGGTTGTTTTAATTTGCATTTTCCTGATGGCTAAGGATGTTGAGCATTTCTTTAAGTGCTTCTCTGCCACTTGACATTCCTCTATTGAGAATTCTCTGTTTAGCTCTGTACCCCATTTTTAAATTGGATTACTTGGTTTGTTGAGTTTAACTTCAGTTCTTTGTATATTCTGGGAATTTGCCCTCTGTCAGATGTAGGGTTGTTGAAGATTGTTCTGTTTGTAGGCTGTTATTTTGTTCTGTTGACAGTGTCCTCTGCTTTCGAGATTTTCAGTCTCCTCGAAACTGGGTTTCGGGGTTCCATTTATTGATTATTGATCTTAGAGCCTGTGCTGTTGGTGGTCTGTTCAGGAAGTTGTCTCCTTGGCCAATGAGTTCAAGGCTCTTCTTTACTTTTTCTTTCACCAGATTTACTATGTCTGGTTTTATGTTGAAGTCTCTGGTCCACTTGGACATTATTTCAGGGTGATAAATACAGATCTACTTGTATTTCCTACATTTAGACATCCTGTTAAACCAGCACCATTTGTTGAAGATACTATTTTTTTTTCCATTGTACGGTTTTGGTTTCTTTGTCAAAAATCAAGTATCCATAGGTGTGTGGGTTTATTTCTGGATCTTTAATTTGATTCCATTGATCTACCAGCCGGTTTCTATGCCAGTACCATGCAGTTTTTATTACTATTGTTCTGTAGTACAGCTTGAGATCTGGGATGGCAATACCACCAGACGATCTGTTGTTGTACAGGATTGTTTTAGCAATTCTGGGCTTTTGTTTTTCCATATGAAAGTGAGAATTGTTCTTTAAAGTTCTGTAAAGAATTGTGTTGGCCCCCCCTGAGGGGAGAGCAGCCTCACCATGCCACAGAGGAAGACAATGCAGCCACTCCTGATGAGGCCTAACAGACTAGGGTCAGAAGGAAGAAAAAGAAACCCTCCCCTACCAGGGACATGGGGAGAGGCATGCTTGGAGAAAGAGGAGGAAAGGAGGGATTGGGAGGGGAGGAGGGAGGGAGGGAACTAGAAGGGGGATACAAAGTAAATAAAGTGTAATTAAAAATAAAAGAAAAATAAAAGAAAAAAAAACAAAGAATTATGTTGGTATTTTGTGGGAATTTCATTGAATTTGTAGATTGCATTTGGCAGAATAGCCATTTCACTATGTTAATCTTACTGATGCATGAACATGGGAGATCTTTCCATTTTCTGATATCTACTTCAATTTCTTTCTTCAGAGACTTGAAGTTTTTTTTCTCAAAAAGGTCTTTCATTGCTTGTTTAGAGTCACACCAAGGTACCTTATCTTTGTTGTGGCTTTTGTGAAGGGTGTAGTTTCCCTAATTTCTTTCTCAGCCCTTTTGTCTTTTGTATATAGAAGGACTACTGATTGTTTTTGAGTTAATTTTATATCCAGTCACTTTGTTGAAGGTGTTTATCAGTTGAAGGAGTTCTCTGGTTGAATTTTTAGGGGTCATTCATGTATACCATCATATTATCTGCAAATAGTGATACTTTGACTTCTTCCTTTCCAATTTTTATACACTTAATCTCCTTTAACTGTCTTATTGCTCTAGCTATGACTTCAAGTACTATGTTGAAGAGATACAGAGAGAGTGGGCAGCCTTGCCTTGTACCTGATTTCAGTGTGATTGCTTTAAGTTTCTCTCCATTGAGTTTCATGTTGGCCATAGATTTGCTGTATATTGCCTTTACCATATTTATGTATGTGCCTTGTATCCCTGATTTATCCAATTACTTTAAACATGAAACATGAACAGGTGTTGGATTTTGGCAAATGTTTTAGGCTTCTAAGAAGATGATCATGTTCTTTTTCTCCTTCAGTTTTTTTTTTTTTTAATATGGTGGATTACACTGATGGATTTCCATATATTGAACCACTCCTGCATGCCTGGGAGGAAGCCAACTTGGTCATGGTGGATGATATCTTTTACGTGTTTTTGGATTCAGTTTGAGAGTATTTTATAAACTATTATTGTGTCAAAATTCATAAGCGAGATCGTTCTGAAGTTCTTTTGCTTTTTGTGTCTTTATGTGGTTTGGATATCAAGATGACTGTGGTCTCATACAATAAGATTTGTAATGTTCCTTCTGTTTCTATTTTCTGGAACAGTCTAAAGTGTATTGGTATTAGCTCTTCTTTGAAAGTCTGGTAGAATTGTGCACTGAAACCATCTCGCCCTGGGCTTTATTTGGATGGGTGAATTTTGCTGACAACTTCTCTTTCCTTAGGGGATGTAGGACTACTTAATTTATGGAGCTGATCTTGTTTCAGCTTTGGTAAATGGAATCTATCAAGAAAATTGTCCATTTCATTTAGATTTTCAAATTCTGTTGTGTTTAGGGTTTTGAAGTAGGATCTAATGATTGTTTGGATTTCCTCACTGTCTGTTGGTATGTTCCTTTTTTCCTTCCTTATTTTGTTGATTTGGATACTGTTTCTATGTCTTTTAGTTAGTTTGGCTAAGGGTTTGTTTATCTTGTTGATTTTATCAAAGAACCAACTCTTGGTTTCATTGATTCTCTGAATTTTTCTCTTTGTTTCTAATTTATTTATTTCAGCCCTGAGTTTAATTATTTCCAGCTATCTATTCCTTTTGGGTTTGTCTGCTTCTTCTTCTTTTTCTAGTGCATTCAGGTTTGCCATTAGGTTGCTTGTATAAGATACCTGGAATTTCGTTATTAAGTCACTTAGTGCTCTGACTTCCGTGTTAGCCCTGCTTTCATTGTGTTCCATAATTTTGGGTAAGTTGTGCGAAATCTTTAATTTCTTTTTTTAATTCTTCCCTGACACAGCTGTCATTGAGTAGAGAGTTGTTCACTTTCCATTTGTGTAGGCCTTCTTCTGTTTCTGTTATTGTTGAGGTCTACTTTTAGACCACCATGGTCTGGTAAGATACAGGAGATTATTTCTATCTTCTTTTATCTGTTGAGGCTTGCTTTGTGCCCAACTATATGGTCAGTTAGGGAGAAGGTTCCATGAGTCACTGAGAAGAAAGTATACTCTTTTGTGTTTGGGTGAAATTTTCTGTGGACATCTATTAGGTACATTTGATTTAAGACCTCTGTAATTGTTGTTATTTCTTGATTGAGCTTCTGTCTCAATGATCTGTAGTTGATGAGAGTAGGGTGCTAAAGTCTCCCACTATTAAGATGTTGGGATCAAAGTGTGATTTAAGCTTTAATATATTTTCTTTTACTAATGCAGGAGCCCTTGTGTTAGGTGCATAGAGATTCAGATGTCCTCCTAGTGGATGTTTCCTTTGATGAAAATGAAGTGTCCCTCCTCATCTCTTCTAATTAATTTTGCTTGAAAGTCTGTTTTATGATATATTAAGATGACTACTTCAGGTTACTTCCTGAGTCTGTTTGCTTGGAAAATCTTTTCCCAGCCCTTTACTCTGATGTAGCTTCTATCTTTGTTGCTGAGTTATATTTCTTGAAGGCAACACAATGTTGGATCCTGTTTCTGCAACCATTCTGTTAGTCATTTTTTTTTTTTGAGAGTTGAGTCTATTGATGTTAACGGATATTAGTGACCAATGACTGTTAATTCCTTTCATTGTGGATTTGGTGGTGAGTGTGTGTGTGTGTGTGTGTGTGTGTGTGTGTGTGTGTTTGTTTTCTTTTGTTTTTTTGGTTTTGAAGGTATCTTTATCCTTTTTTTTCTTGGGTAAAGTTGATTTCATTGGGTTGGAGTTTTTCTTCTAGTATCTTCTTTAAGGTTGGTTTGCTGCATATATATTGTTTAAATTTAGTTATATTATGGAATTGTTATCTCCATGTATCCTCATTGAAAATTTTGCTTGGTATAGAAGTCTGGGTGGGCATATGTGCTCTCTTAGTGCCTCCATGATATTTGCCAAGACCTTCTGGTTTTCATAGTCTCTGTTGAGAAGTATGGTGTAATTCTAATAGGTCTGCCTTTTATGTTACTTGGCCTTTTCCCTTTGTTTCTTTTAATATATATTTTTTGTTTATTCTGTAGATTTAGGGTTTTGATTATTATGTGGCAGGAGGAATTTCTTTTCTGGTCTTGTCCATTTGGCGTTCTGTAGGCCTCTTTTAATTTTAAGGTCATCTCTTTCTTAAGGTTGGGAAATTTTCTATGATTTTTCTTGAAAATATTTCTGGGCCTTGGAGCCTGGAATATATTTTTTTTTTTTTGTCTATTCCTATTATTCTTAGGTTTTGTCTTTTCATGGTGTCCTTGATTTTTTTTTTTTTTTTGGTAAGGAATCTTTCTATTTTTATGTTTTCTTTGAGAGATGTATCGATTCCTGTAATTAAAACTTCAGCATCTGAGATTCTTTCCTCCATCTCTTGTATTTTGTTGGTGATGCTTATGTTTGTGGTTCCTGATCTCTTCTCTAAGTTCTCCAACTCCAGCATTTTCTCTGTTTGAGTTTTCTTTATTGATTATAATTCCGTTTTCATATCTTGTACCATTTCCTTCACCTATTTGAATGTGGATTCCTGTCTGTCCATGACAGCCTCTATTTTTTTTTTTTTTTTGCTGTTGTTGTTTGTTTCCTCTTTATGTGCCTTTAATAACTGCATAATTGTAGATTTAGGATCATTCTCCTGTGTTTCACCTTCAACATAATATCCGTTGATATTTGGAGATTCTGGTGAAGACATGATGTCCTGGCTTTTGTTATGTATGTTTTTATGCAGACCTCTAGCTGTCTGGTGTCTGTAGCTTTGACTAATTGTTCCTGGAGCCTATACTACAGACTGTGTTCACCTGTCTCTGGAGTCTGAAGTAGTTTCTGCTGGTTTCACTGTCTCTGTTGGTTCACTATTTCTGATCCAGGTACATCAGGTAGCTGGGGTGCAGGCAGAAAGATCTCTGAGCCTAGAGCCCCACAGATTTCCTTGAGATGGTGAGCAATGAGATTTGAGTTCCGTGCCTGGCTCAATTTCCCTGGGTTCATTGGCTGTGTTGGGCTTGCTGTTTCTTTTCCAGGTGGGCCAGAGAGCTGGGGAACAGGCAGAAAGTTCTTCATGCTTAGAGTTGTTTCCCCGCCCCACAGACCTACTTGGGAGGAAGAAAATGGAACTTGGGTGAGGTGCCTACCTACCTCAGCACCTCTTGGTTCTCTGTCTGTTCTGGACTAGTTGTTTCTGGCTCAGGTGAGCCAGGCAGCTTGGGTACCAGTGGAAAGATCTCTGTGCCTATAGCTGCTCCAGTGCCACTCTGGCTTCCTTAAGATTACAGACAACGAGAATTGTGTCCCAAGCCTAATTCAGCTCTGCTGTGTTTACTGTCTGTAATGTGTTGTTTGATTCTGACCTGAGTGAGCCAGGCAGCTGAGGAGCAGGCAGAATGGAGCCCACAGTAGGGGAAGGTATCCCCTCTACAGGATCGTGAGAGTGAGTGCCACTAGCAGCTGCGACCACAGGACTATAAGAGTGGGAACCCAAGTTTGGAGCCTCACTCTCAGTACATGAAGTTATTCACTTGACAGGCAGTAAGTGTCCAAGCTGCCAGCTGCTGGTCCCAGGAAGATATCCACAGAAGGTAGGCTTGGGCTGGTGGCCTAGGGCTGTGTCAGTGCTGCATGGGAGCCGAGAAATCTTTCCTGGAATTAGCAGGGTGGCCCTGAAGATGGACTTTCATGCATCCCCATGGATTCTCCTCTCACTTGAGAAACACAGACATTAAAGTTTTGGGATCACAGTAAAGTCTGCCAGTGACCCTACTCTCACTGCTGAGCTGCTGTTCAGATACCCTGCATTGTCTGAGGCACCATCATGGATCTCTCTAATGACTAGCTCTTAAATTAGTCATTTGCTTTAATTAATTAGAGGTCATCAAGAAGGCAGTAGTAGCATGTCTAGAAACATGTAAAGTTTTATCTCAAGCTAGACTTTTCATTTGAGGAAGTGTGAGCTTTCCTAAAGAGTCCCTCAGTAGGATAATTAGTATTTGTTCTAAGTTCTTGAACTCTCCCCTTCCAATTGTACCCACATTGACCTCCTTTCTGTTTCTTGAATACTTCTCACAAACTCTCTTTATGCATACCATTTCTTCTAGCTTGCTCCCAGTATACTAAGAACTGATGGATGGAGGTACTATTTGGATTCTTCTATTACCTGCCTTCTATTACCAGTTTGGCTGTCTTGTTTAGTATCTGTCTTTGTGCATTCCACTATAGGCTTGCAAAATTCAGAGAAGAAAGGCCCATTTTACTGAGCCTCAATTAGCCATTGAGTCCTCAGGGCTTAAACCAGCACCATATTTGTTGAATGAGTGTAACAAATGTTATGTGTTCCCTCTGTGTAAGACTTAATCAGCAGGGGTGCAGGGAAGAGACATAGTCTAATTTCAGCTTCTCAGAGCTGAGTACTGTGTGCTAAAAACAGTCAAGTGATCGCTTCCTGGAATCTCATAACCTTGTTGCACTATTTACCTAGTAGTTACTTTAAAAAGGATGAGATCTACACACCTACACAGAATCTTTCGTTATTACTCCCAAGAGGTCCTATGCTATTGTCTAAATTCTTGGCTACCAACTGTGTCTGTATTAGTTACTTTTTTTCATAGATTCAACAAAATACTTGATTAAAAACAACTTAAGAAAAGAAGACTTTATTTTGGCCCACAGTTTGAAGGTAGAATTTATCACGTCAGGAATGCCAATGACAGAAGCTGGAATCAGTTAATACTATTGCATCCATAGATAGGAAGGAGAGAGAGAAAAAGGAGGAAGAGGGGGAGAAGAAGAGACTTTGGTAGGGGAACTGGAAGATAGGATGGTACTCCTCTTTTTTCTGTCATTTTCTCCAATCTCAGATCTAAGACCCTGGAATGGTGATGTTCATTGTTAAAATGGATGAATTTTCTCATCTTTAAACAACAACAACAACAACAACAACAACAACAACAACAACAACTATGAATCTCAGCATATGTTTTGATACCCTGCTGGGTAGAGTCTTTCAGAGGCCCTCTGTGATAGGCTCCTGTCCTATTTCCTGTTTTCTCCCTCTTCTGATGTCCATCTCATTTGCCTTTCTAAATGAAGATTGAGCATCTTACCTACTATATCATTGGATTGGAGGAGGGGCATAGGAGAAGAAGAGGGAGAGAGAGTGGAATTGGGAAAGGATGGAGGAGGGGGTCTACAGCTGGGATAAAAAATGAATAAACTGTAATTAATAAAAATAGATAAATTAAAAACTTATTTGTTTTTTATTCACTTTATATCTTGGTTGTAGCCCCATCCCTTCTCTACTCACAGTTCCCTTTTCCATACTCATCCCTCTCCCCTCCCTCTCCCATCTACCCCAGATCATCAAGTTGCATCAGTACTGAGTAAATCCTCTTTGCCTGTGGCCTGGCAAGGCATTCTCACCAGGGAGAAGTGATCGAAAAGTTGGCAAATGAGTCTTTGTCCAATGGAGTCCTTATTTCCCTTACTAAAGAACCCATATGAAGCCTAAGCTGCCCTTCTGTTACAACTTTGTAGGGGGCCTATGTCCAATTCATTCATGGGTCCTTGGTTGATTCTTTAGTTTCAGCAAGCCCCTCTGGGCTCTGGTTAGTTGGCCCTATTGGTTTTCTTTTTTGAGCTTCTGTCCCATCCAGGTGTTTTGCTTTTTCCTCCCTTTTGCACAAGATTCCCTGAGCATTACCCAATGTTGGCTATTAGTCTCAGCATCTGTTTTGAGGTGCTTCTGGATTTTCTCACCTTAACAAACACAACAGAGAAATTCTCTTACACACTTGCTCAGAGATTTGTCTTCTAGGTGATTCCAGATGCTGTTTAATTGATATTAAAAATCACACTATTCTTTATTGGGTCATAGTCACTAGTGACCCTTCTAGCTGCTCCTTGTATATGTAGAGAATGTTCTGGGGCCTAGAAGGGTCTTTAGGCAGAAAGCCACAGAGACTTTTCTGGAAAGCCATAGAGAGAGCCTAAGTAGAGAGCCATGTTAGAGAATATTGTATAGCAAAGAATATGGTTTGAGTACTAACATCTGCTTCACCACAGTGTGTACTCTCTCTCTCTCTCTCTCTCTCTCTCTCTCTCTGTGTGTGTGTGTGTGTGTGTGTGTGTGTGTGTTTATGAGACAGCATTGGGAACAAACTCTAAAGGTTGATACTTTGTGGGAGGCTTATAGTTTCATGATCATTATCATGAAACTATTATCATTATGTACAACTCTACAGGATGTACATAATATATATATATATGTATATATATATATATATATATATATACATATATATATATGTAATATATATACAAGATATGTATACATTCAAGGGCAAACAAGTACATAGATTAAGGAATTCACTCTGTATGCAAGCTGTTTAGGTTATGTCAGTAAAAACTAGCTTCTAGTTTACTTAGAAATATTCAGTATTTGAGGGACAGGTTTAACACATGTTAAAGATGTTAAGACACAAACATTGACAATGCAAATATGAAAAGATATAAATTAAAATTTTTGACTGTGTAGTGTTAGAGTGCTTGCCTAGCACCTAGGAGCCCTTGAGTTCAGTTCCCATCAAACTGCCCCCCACATGCATGTACGTGCACACACCTGACAAATATATATCCCCCAATCTCTAAGTTTTTGATAGACTTGGAGAGTGATTACAATAAATGTAAGTTTCCCCATATATTAGGGGTTATGTTGTCAAATGTAGTCAAAAGGCCTATGACAAATTAGAGTTTAAAATAGTGGTAGCTAATGGAGTAAGTGCAAAGGTGCAGAGCTTTAGATGTGTGACAAGGTTTTATGCTGAGTTCACTGGAGGCCAGATGGGGTGGGAAAGAGCAGCATTTCAGATGAGCCAACAGCCTGCTTGAGGAGTTGGTAAATAAAAGAGAGCCACTGCGAAACATTTGTCTTATGCTCAGTTTCCTTTATATGATTTCATGGGTTTCTTCCCTAATAAAAGGTAAACTAATGCAAGAACTATTGACTCAAAAAATTATTTATCATGGTAGGCCTTATCCTGTCACACAAATGTCAACTGGAAGAATAAGAGAGAAAATATTTGCTTTGGCTGGCTTATATTTTGCTTTGGTTTTGACTGAAAACCGTTATTAACATTTATTTCCAACTCTCCTCATTGCCTGTAAATCACTGAGCTAAAAACTGGCTTCATTTTCCTGAGGTCATATTAGCTCTGGGCATGAGGGGCTTAGTGATGCTCAGAAAAGGGAGCTAAATGTTACACTCCATACTCGCCCAAGCTTAATTTTCCAGTGCTCACCTTGATTCATTACATTAATAATTTTTCCTGAGGAACTTAAAAAAAAAACAAAGATATTTACTTAGGGGATCATCTCCTTACATTTCTTGAAATATTCGTTGCTTAATATTTAATCAAAATACAGTGCAACCAACACACTAGAGAAATAAAGTTACCCTACAGATATAACAACATAATTATGGAATTCATATGTAAAAACCAATATGAAAGTGTTTCTTTCCAGCTTTCTAAATGACTTTAAAAAACATGAATTAATTTTTGGCTAATTGTCTATGCTGGGATGGAGTGTGTCCAGAACTGATTCCTTTCTATTTTAAAATGTCTTCTTCTAAATTTGTATTATATATTTGTGCATGTACACATATGTGTTCATGCATGTGGAAGCCAGAGGTATCTTGTTTGACCACACTACAATGAACTTGCAGCCTTCTGATGGCTTTGCTTGGTTGGCCAATAAATTGTGTGGCATGCTGGAAATTGCAACCCATGCACAGGAGCCATCTACTTAGCCTGACAGTCCTGTCTTCTAAAGTACAGTTATTGATAAAGTTCTTCAATATTAAGGGTTTGGAAACCATACTCAAACCATGGTCTATAGTGTTGCTTCTTTATATCTGTGGGATGGTCCACATACTTGAGAATAGTTATGGTTACAAATGTGTTCTCTAATGCCCATGGATGCTAATAACTTTAGTCCAACCGTCTAAAAGAATTATTTAAATTTAGTTTTAATTTTTTCATATGTTGTGGATACTATAATATAATTACAACATTTCTCTCTTCCCTTTCCTCTTAACAAACCCTCCCATATTGCCCCTCATGCTCCCTTTCAATTTCGTGGCCTCTTTTCTCATTAATTGTTTTGTATGCACATATGCATATATAATATATATATTAAATATAACCTGTTCAGTCTCTATAATGTTACTTATATGTATATCTTCAGGATTGACCCTTTGGTATTAGATAAACAATTGATGTGTTCTTCCCTTGGGAAAGACTACTTCTTTTTCTCTCAGGATTTTGTAGTTGCTTGTAGTCCTTTATGTAGGGATGAGGCCTAGTGCGATTCCTCTGTGCTTGTTCAGCTCATGATTAGGCAGTCATATTATTGAGGCTTTATGCATGTAGCTTCTGACATTACTAGGAGACACAATCTCACAGCAAATTTCCTTGTGTTCTGTCTTTCACCAGACCCCATTCTGCAATGTTTCCTCAGCCTTAGGTGCAGGAATATTTTGTACAGATGAATCACTTCAAAGAGGCTCCACAATTCTGCATTTTTATCAGTTTTGGTTTTCTGTGGTGGTCTCCATTTGTTTCATAGAGAAGTTTCATTGACGAGAGGTGAGAATTACACTTATCTGGAAGTATAAGGAAAGATGTTTAGATTGTTGTTAGGGATTATGCTGGTTTAGTAAAGTAGTGGTAGTAGGTTTTTCTCTAAGTTCCATCACTCCATTAGCTTTGAGTAGTTAGCTAATTTTCCATTACTAGGCTCAGTTTCTCTCCTGTTGAGTAGGTCTTAAGTCCAACTAAAGTTTTGTTGGCTACAATCAAGGTATGTGTACCTCTCCTGCACCTTTAGAGTTATGCCATGCTGCTAACTGTTGTGCTTCATAGTCATTACAGCTATGTAAGAGTGTTGGCTGCTTCTAGCCTTTGGAAGTTTGCATGGTGTTACCATGAAAGCTAGTTTTCAGAGAGGCAGTATTCAAGTCAGTTTCAGCTCAAAGGCATTTAGACCCTGTTTCTGAAGTGCTCTGTGTCTTCAGAAATAGGAACCTACTTTCTACCTCTGTGGGGTATCAGTGAGAACAGCAATAGACTGGATGTTTTGGGTGTCTCTTCAACACCTTTGGCCAACAACCCAGAAGAGAACATCTTACGTCTGCTACTGAGGTTTTTGTTAGCTTGTCTTTGGCTCTTAGAGGGAACTTTCAGCACAGATGAAAAGTTCATTTATATCCACATGCAGAATTACATATATTACAGATTTTAAAAAGATAAATAGTTAGGCGTGGTGGCTCACACTTGTAATCCCAGCATTCAGGGAGGCAGAGGCAGGCAGATCTCTGTGAGTTCGAGGCCAGCTTGGTCCAGGGAAGCCAAGGATACACAGAATAACCCTGTCTTGGAAAAAAAAAAAACAAAAAAGAAATTGTTAATAGTATAAATTCTTCTTATTATTTTACACATACTTATTATTATTTTATCCCCCTCTCTCTTCCTCTCTCTTTCTTCTGTATTTAACACCCCCTCCCAAACACCTTTTCTCATTCTCCTGATCAAGTGTCTTATATGCTTCTATACCCCTTGAACCTTTGCCCATTTTCTTCTGTATTACCTCACTCCTGAAATAATACCCCCCTTTCCATCTCCACTATAAGATCATTTATACACTGCTGTTTCCCACTCTATTGCTCCCAAACCCCCAAACAGCAATGGTCCAGTTTTACTTTTCTGGTTTTTGCAGTTACTCCAAGATATGTATTCACATCTGAAGTTTTGGAGCTAAGAGCCACATGTAAGAGAGAACATGCAGTATTTGCCTTTCTAAATCTGAGTTAATTCAGTCAATAATATGTAGTTTAGTTGCACTCAGTTAGCTAAAAACTTCCTGATTTTATTTTTCTTTACAACAGTATACTGTTCCATTGTGTATATGTACACCACTTTCACTATCTATTTATTGGTTGAAGGTCATTTAGGTTTCAACATCTTAGCTATTACAAA
This sequence comes from Psammomys obesus, assembly GCF_907164565.1. Lineage (NCBI taxonomy): Eukaryota > Metazoa > Chordata > Mammalia > Rodentia > Muridae > Psammomys > Psammomys obesus. The sequence continues at coordinate 3,186,325 of NW_026594354.1, read as the reverse complement.
TAGAGCAGAAATGAACAAGGCTGAGCAAGTATCTGTGAACAGAATGTTGAGTCCTTTGGGCATAAGCCAAAACTAATATATCTGGCTCATATGATAAATTTATTTTAGCTTATTAAGAATTTTTCACACTGATTTCCATAACGACTATACCAGTTTACAATGTCATCAACAGACAATGAGAGTTTCTTTTTCTGTGCATCCCCTCCAGCATTTTTTTCAGCTGTCACACTGAGTTTTGCTGTTATGACAGGATGGAGTTGAAATCACAATGTTGGTTTGATTTGCACTTTCATAATTGTTAGGGAAGATGAACTTTTTTATTTATTTAAGAAAGTGGATTATGCATACTGCCACATTGCTGAATTTGCTTATCATTTCAAAAGTTTGCTGGCATATTTTTGGGATCTCTAATACATAGTATCATGTCATCCTCAAACAGAGATAAAATTACTTCTTTTTTCTTTATTTGTATCCTTTTGGTTTCCTTTTCTTGCCTTATTGCTCCAGCTAATTTTTCAAGGACAGTGTTGAAAAGAGGTAGGGGTAGTAGATATTCATGTCTCCTTCTTGACATCAGTGGGATTGATTCAAGCTTTTATCCATTAATGATGATGTTGGCTGTGGGCTTCTTGTATTGTGGGTAACTTTTATTTTGTTGAAATAAAAGTCTCTTCTTTATCTAGTCTTAGTATTATAATGATACTGGCTTGGTAGAAGGAGCTTGGTGTATTCCTTCTGGTTCTGATTTCTTTTGAATCATTTAGGAAGGATTGACTTTAGATCTTTGAAAGTCTGGTAGAATTCTGCTGTGAAGCTATCTGGTCATAGCCTTCATTATTTTAAGCTGGAAGGCTTTTCATTACTATTTAAATATCCTCATTTATTATGGATCTCCTTAGGTTGTTTCAGTCTTGTTGGTTAAATTTTGCTTCATTTCTTATCCTACTAAGCTTATTTTAATTTGGCTCCTTTCTTTCGCTTGGTTAGTTGAGCCAGGAGTCTGTCAATATTTTTCATTTTCTCAATCAACCAGCTCTTAATTTGTTGACCTTTTTCTCTTTTTGACTACCATTTTGTTGGATTTATGCTCTAATTTACATTATTTCTTGCCATCAACTGGGATTCTATTTGTTGTTTGCCTACTTTTTGAATTGCTTTGTTAAATCACTTACTTCTAAGTAAGTAAACCTTTTCTGATTTATGAATGTAAACCCTTATAGTTTTAGACTGCTTGCAGTGGTTTTGCTATGTTCTGTTTCCCTTTATATTTAGTTTCAGGAATGTCTTATTTCTTTTATGATTTCATCTTTGATCGATTCATCTATCAGTAATAAGGCATTTCATCTCCATGAATTTGTGTATTTACTAGATATTTGTTTGCTGTTGAATTTAAAGGTTTTTTTTAACATTGTTTTCATAGAAAATTCAAGAAATAATTTCAATTTTTTGAATTTGTAAAGAAGTGGTTTGCATTCCAGGATGTAGTCAATTTTAGAAGAGCTTCCATATGTTACAAAGTAGAATCTGTATTCTTTTGCCTTTGTATGGAATATTATGTAGATATATGTTAGTCCCATTTTACATATGATGTTGATTAATTCTGATATTTCTCTGCTTACATTTTGTCCAGATAACCTGCTGAATAGATTAAGTGAGGTACTGAAATTACTTACTTCTAGTGGATTGATGTGACTCTGTATGTTTAAATCTAGTAGTAGAATTTTCATGAAATCAGGTACCCCAAAGTTTGGTGCTTATATGCTTAAGATACTAATGTCTTCTTGCTTAACTGTTCTCTTGATCAGAATGAAGTAGCTCTTTATCTCTTCTGATGAGCCTTAGTTTCAAGTCTATCTTGTTAAGATATTAGAATGCCAATGTCTACTTATTTCCTGGTTCTATTTGATTGAAATATTTTTGTCTATTCTTTTGCTACAAAGTGATACCTATCTTTAAAATTGAGATGTGCTTCTTGTATACAACAGATAGATGGGTTTTGTGTCTTGATTCATTGAGTCATCTTGAATCATTTGGTTCGAAAATTGAGACCACTAATTTTTACAGTTATTATTGAATTGTGTGTGTTAATTGTGGTCATTGAGCTGTTGCATTTTGCTGTTGTTGCTTTTTGTTCTCAGCGGTATTTTGTGTTTTAATAATTATGCCTTTATATTTCTTTCCACATTTTCTCTGATCTACTCATTTTCTGCTTCAGCCTGAAATAGAGCATTCTGTATTTTATTTTATTTTTTAGTGTTTTTGTTGTTGAACATAATTTTTTGGGAGAGCTGATATGTGTTGTAAGATTCTCCTTCAATTATGAGGGAACTGCTATATTATAAGAATTACCCCTTCAGCTTCTTAAAATAACATATTGTTTCCTTCTCCAGAATTTCACAAATAACAGAAAAATCCAGTCTCTTTATTTTTTAGACAATCATCACTTTGGTGAAATATATGTCAGGATTTGATTAAGGCAATAGAAACTAAAAGGAATTTAAATGGGAGGAATTTAATGCAAGACTTGACTACATAGTTATGGGAAGAATAAAGACTGAAAGGGAAGTTGAGGGAAGTAAGAATATGAATAATTTAGGAAACATTTACTATCCTTAGCCCAGGAAAAGATGAGAGAAGATTTAACATTTCTTGATCCAGGAACTTGGAGAAGAACCCTGTTGGGATATTGACTGGGTATTGCCTGTTATTACATAGCAAGTACCCTATAGCTTGTTCTTGGATCAACAAAAGGGTGCTTCAGTAGCCCATGTGGTATGTCCTGTTGCTTTAGGCAACACTATTGGCTGGTTCTACAGTTGCTGTTTGCACCTCTAAGGACATAAGACCACATTGCTGTTTTAGACATTCCCACACAAATTGGGCAAGGAGTAGGAAGTCCTTTGTCTCTTCCAAACAGGCTCTAATCTTGAGAAACCCCATTCCATTCACTTTCCAAGAACTAGATGGGAAGTCAGACGGGAAGAGAATCAAAGCAAAATAGTTCACAGAGTTTTACAACAATAGGGCAGAATATAGAACATTAGATTTGGAGCCAAATGACCATACATTGAATACCATTGTAATTATATTCTATCACATATATGAATGAGTCCTTGTCCTTGACGCTAGTTTTTCTTTGGCATCCTGACAGTCTTATAGGTTCCTTGCTTGTCTTCTGTATGGGGAAAAAAAATCTTGCATAAAATGCAGATGAAAAAGCTATAGGGATTCCTTAATGTCAGCAATAATGTTTTCATTATTGTGTTCCTGGAAAACCATTTGAATGTTAAATTGAATGAAATAATATAATTTTCATTTGTCTTTAAATATGTCATTAATTGTAACATGGTTCAAAAATATTGAGGCTTGAGAGAGACAAAGAATGAAGTGAACATAAGAAAAAAAGTTCATTTTAAGCAACAAATGTACACCTCTTCAATAATCCTTTATAAAATCTTCACTGTTTAGAAGTCAAAACATTTTTATTCAAAATAATTTGAGGGATTTAGTAAGGTCTTAAATGCATGGATCACCTTAAATTTAATTAACCGGCTTGAAGACTCTTTTTCATCCACATACATAAATTTATCTTTGAGGCTGATGCAGATGACAATGAATTTTCAAACTGCACAGCAATATTTGCTTAATTATACATGTTATTGTTAGAGACATCATTTTTCATGGAATTAAGAAAGTTTCATAATTTTGGCAAAGTCATTTAATGAAAATGGTACTGAGGTCATGGCATTGATATTCTTAGTAGCATTTCTAATCACCAGTGATTTGGTTTCTAGGTGTTTACAATTTGTGATAAATAACTCCTTTCATGTCTGAGGGTATGTGCTTTATTAAAAGCATTTCATATCTGTCAGTGAAAGTTTTGGATGAGATAAGCTGATTCATTAGATGATATCATAGGTACCTTCTAGAAATCAGCATTCTTTATTTAAGGGATGTTTATGGACAGAACAAAAGTAGAGAACAGAAAAATTTGTATGGTGAAGGCCAAAAAAATTTAGGTGAATTATTTATTTAAATAATTATTTGTAAGACCCAGAGCTGATAAACAAACTGTTGTTTGTGACTAGAATTCACACACATCAATTTCCTATCAAAGAAGTTAGAGGCAATGCCCAGAGGCCACTCTGTGCTTCATGTTCAAGTTTTAGGTTGATGCTCTGGATCCCTTCAATACCTTAGTTTTCTATTTTTTTTTTCTTCTTTTCCTATCACCATACAGGGCCCATGTACTTCTTGAATCTTCCCTTGAATCATCAAAGATTGTCATTTATCTGCTAGGCTGGCAAACATCATAATTATTTTTTTTCTTTTTAATCATATTTTCTTAGAAAGTAATGGCATATGGTTTTGGAATCAGGGTATACCTTCCTCCACTTCAAATTGTCTCAACACCACAGATTTTCTTCTATATAAATTAGGCACTTCTGAAAACAGGATGAGGTCTTTGAGACCTACAGTTCTGCTTAATTATGATACCTTACATCTGCATAATATTTTAAAGTATACTGTCTCCTCTAAAGACACTTACCTCATTATATTTTAATTGTATTGTTTACAAGCATGTCTCTTATAATAGAATGTGAGCTTTGGAGAGTAAGAAATATGTATATTTCCTATCTGGCAGGCACAGTGCCTGGCATAACAACTAGTTCTTTAATAATAATTTGTTGAATATGGGCTAAATCTTGTATAAATTTTTCTCACAAGATTATCACCAGTAGATGAGTGAATGTTAGATGAAGAATCCCTGAAAAATCCTGATATATAGATGGGCTCTGCAAAAGTTTTTTTTGAATTAAGTAGAGACTCTTACAATGCCAACAGGACTGATAGCAAGATGTTTGTAAGGGGCAGAGCCATGGAACAAAGACCTTTGCTTCGTAGATAAGAATTTCTTTCTGGTTCCTATACTGACAAAGAGCCAGAAGAGCACAGAGAATTATTCTTTTGGTTCTTGCGTAATGATCCCCTTGAACTACTATATAATATCAGATCATCTTGCTAATATATAACAATACACTATGAAAAGAGTTTAAAATCATCACTCAAAAAAATACATTTCTCCCAGAAATTATGCTGGCTACCATAACTTTGTCTTTGTTAGTACCTTTTGATTGCAACTGTAGCAGGCTAAAGTGGAATTCATATGTCTAGTTATCAGTTTTCATTATAGGCTTCATGAGGTTAGCATCTGTCATATCTGGTAGTGTCTCCCTAGTGTATCTAATGTGCCTAATGGGCTTAGCACATTACCTGGGATATTGCAGGAGTTATAGTAAGTTACAGTCATAGGCCCCATTTTTTTTTTTTGTATGTGACCATCCTTTGGCAACTGACTCTGCAGTTTATAAATTAAAAAGGCAGCATGTACAATTCTCTTTCTTGTTTCTGAATTGTCTCTGCAACTTGCTTTGGCCAATGTAATAACAGTAGGCTGAAGGTTTAAAAGGCAGGCCAGAAGATTAAAAGGTGCTTTCAAATAGAACCGGTTACCTTGTGCCTTAGCTATGCCATGAAAGAGGCATATTCCTAGACTCATATTTATGGTAAGTTTCCCTTAAAAAAATCATGCATGTGTTAGCATACTTTGTTCATCTGTTTGTCTTCCTATTTCTCTAGTCCTTTCTTCTACTAGTTTCCTTTTTCTCCCAAGCAGTTTGCTTTCATGCTAAATTGTCTCTTGTTTCCTGCTCCCTATCCCCTTAGTGTTAGGCTTCTTCTTTCATATTGTACTTATCATTTTCATGACACAAACACACACACACACACACACATACACACACACATACACACACAAAAACTGTAAATTCTACATGTGAGAGCAAACAAGTGATAGTTATCTTTCTGTATCTGGTACATTGGTGAGTCCTAAGGAGATAATAAGAGACATAGGGATCAGAGCTAAGCTAGGGCAGATTGGCCAACATCTCATGAGATCATCAGAGTTTCTTAGCTGAGTCTGTCTTTACTTTTTAATTAGATCATTCAACACGGACATAGGAGGGTATAATGGTTGTCACTTAGAACTGTGTGATTTGGTGTAGCAATACCTATTCAAATCCTCAATGAAAATTGGTTGAATGAATTCATACATGATATTGCATAGCCAGCTGCTCTCAGTTACCAATTTTACTTCCAGTGTTAGCTCCCTCAAAAGAAGATTTCAAATGGTAAAGAACAAAAGAAAATAGCCAGAGTCATCCATTAGGAGACCTCAATATTAATAATAGTTCTGGTAAACATAACCATCACTGAGACAAACATACAAAGTGAGGAAAAGACTATCAACTATGCATCCTGAAAATTTCATAGGAAGTGTGAAGTTGAAAACATAGTAGAGTTTGAAAAGCTGAATGTCACCCACTAATATCATTCCCAGGATTTATCACAATGACTCATATATCTGGCCTCGTCAGAGAGCAAAATATTTCAGAAAAGAATGTTTCTGAGAAGCAAGCTTTTGTGTGTAAATGCCATTACATTTATTTTTATTTTTGTAACTGCATATGCATAATATCTGACATCATCATTATTTCTTCTCAGTGACTTAAGACTCTGTTTATGAGGAACTTTTTTTT